>NC_133387.1:33398407-33698963 GCF_047511655.1 Castor canadensis
ATTTATTGTATGTGTGTGTGTGTGTGTATATATATATATATATATATATATATATATGCATTTTGTAGACAAATAATATAAAAGCATACATATGCATTCTTGTGATGTTAATTCAATTATTGTTCTTCTAAACCCAAGTGTCTCCAATTACCCATTCATGACTACATTTAATTCTCCAGCATGGCGATTCTTGTCAAAGCACTACCTCTGTAAGTTTTCATCAGGCATCTGCCATATATGTGTTCTCGATTTGATTTGTACTGAAAAGTACGTATTGTGTGGCAATCTTCACAGATTTCAAGACATGTAAACTATTTTTCTCTTTCAAATTCACAAAAGTAACAAAACACCTGGAGAGGATATACATGTACCTATTGCCAAGTAAGGAAAAGGAATAAACATCCTCTAAACAGAATTTGAAATGAATTTGATATTCTCAAGCACTAATATTAGAATTGGCAGCTGTTAATCTTTAAGTCTATATTCAAACTTAAAAAATTATCCTGTCAGTTCCCGTGTAGATCCAGATCCAATGAGCACCAGCTTTGTGTTTTCAGCCAAAACGTAAAATTCAGTTTTTCATTTGAACTACTTTTGTTTTCATCAGTTAGGAACAATGTAATCATGTATTATTATAAAGTACTCCATTTTAGGCAATTTCATAAATAACTGGACATAAATTACAAGCTAACATAAATATGACAAATCTAATGAAAGATGAAAATTTGTACACAATAAAGAAGTTAATGTTAGAATGACCAATTAAAATGTTTTAAACATTTCAGGGCCGATGTTCATTTCAAAAGAACAATGATACCCTCTCACTACCATTCTTGCTTCTCTCTAATGTCTCCTTTTTTCATCTCTTTCCATCTAAATTTACCTTAGCTTAGCAGACTATCTCTCCATGGCTAAGGAGGCTCTCCATGGTTTGCAGGATCATCTCACTACTGGCTCAGCAACGTGCTGACACAGATCTTTTTCTACATTTGAGCACTAAACTCAGAAACAACTTCCCAAAACGTATACACTCAAACCTCAAAAGTATATCAATCTAGTTGAGAAGACAAGAAGTAAAACCATAAGTTACATATAAAATGGCATTTACTAAAGTCAAGTGTAATTCCAAATGCAGATGATGTGGGTTGGGAGGTTGAGAAGGCTTCATGGAGAAGGTCAATGTAAAGGCTGGCTCTCAGAGGAAAGAGCTAAAGGGCAAAACACTGAAATGAAGTCTATTAAAGCAAAGAGTCATGCAGATGTGCACAGAAATGAAGAGATGGTGTTTCACTCTGGGATTTCTTCTCAATATCAGACTATATCCTATACTGTGAAACTGAGCTGTTGAAGCTACTGGCGGAACAATGCATATATGTATAAACAATATAAGACATATGGAGAGTAGGGAGCATGAAATGAATTTATTATTATACCACCAAGAGAAATATAATACTTCCTTTCTAGTTAACCTTCTTTTCTCCATTTGTGTTCTTCCAATAAAAGAAAAGTTAAATTGTACATTTTCAAAAACTTACAGGCCAACACTTTTTAGGTGATTTGGAAAATAATTAATTTACTTTCTTTTCCATTAGGCCAAGTATCACTAAATATTTTGCACCAAATGGCCTAAAATTTCACTGAATGAACACACAAAGGCATCTTCGTAGCAAAACCCACAAAGATGAGCCAACAGTGACATTGAGGAATGTGAATTGTGAGTCACAGAATTTAGACCCAGGAGACAGAAATGCACTATGTTAATGTAATAAGCAGTGAACTTACTCCTTATCTTGTTTCTGTGCCATTACAGGCAACCTATTGCCCCAGATTCTAGACAATATTTGAAGACCTTCAGAAAAAAATGAGCAAAAATGTGAAATTTCAAAAAATGCTGCTATTATTTAAATGTGTAACTATGGGCCAGCTACAAAATTCCTGTATGTGTAAAAAAGATAAATTTTAAGTAATTAACAGCTCATTAAATGAATTGAGCAATTGAGTAGTAAGAAATCTGAACTTCAGTAACTCATGTGCAAAGATGAATATAACTGGGAGGAAAGTTCAGAACTAAACCATCTAGCTAAAAAAATAAAATAAATATTAACATAAAGGGAAACTGAAAAGAAGAAAGGAACAACACAGCAGATCCACTGAAAATCAGAAAATTTCTCCTTTTCTACAGTACTATGTTGAAAGAATACCTATTATTTCTTTCTGACACTCTTCTGTTATGCATTCAAATGAATGCTACGTGTTAAGTTTTAGGTACTAGAAAAATACACATATTTTAAATGCCTTGTCAAATATTATTTCTAATTCAAATGATGGTTACAACAGAATGAACACACTTAAGGTTTGGTTACCTTTAATACTAAAAAATGGACATATATCACATTTCTCTACATTTCTTTAAAAGTCCATTTCAAATTCCATTAGTTAATGTTCTCTATATAGAACTTAACATATAATAGAGGGAGTTAACTTGTTCACAGAACACTGTACACATCCATGGCATTATTCCATGAAGCCCCCTTGTGCTAACACTGTATGCTAATGAAAAAATAATAAAAACAACTAGAAGTCAGATAAAAAAAAAAAGAACGTTATATAAATACGTTGTAGTATGCCAAAACAAAAGTGGGTATTTTCCATAGTGTGACTCGGAGAGATAAATTTTAGTACTTCTCACCTTTTAAAGACTTTCAGATTAACACATTAGTAGTATTTATGTATAGAAACTGGTACAGAAGGTAATACCATCTATTTTTAATAATGGATGGGTAAACTGGAAGTCTACGCATAAATGCTTTCAAAAGATAAACTCCCATTGCTCCTCAGAGCTGTATAATCCAAATAATAACAGGTAGCCAGAGGATGCTATTTAAAAGCATTTTCAGCCATCTTTTTAATAATATATATTTATAATATTTTCATATGTATAAGATAAAGTCATGTCAAATTATGCCCATCTATAAAAAATAATTTCTTCTTTTAAATGATACATTGAAAATTGCTAAGAAAATGGCTTAATTTGTTTTGGTTTTGTTTACGTTTGGTGCTGGGGATTGAACCTAGGGCCTTTTACATTCTAAGAATGAATTTCTACCACTGAACTACATTTCTGGACCCCACATTCTTGTTTCTTAAAATTGTAATTTACTAAACATTTTAAAATCATATTATGATAGAACTAGTTTTTAGGGCTTTATAAAGTAGACACCTACACTAAGTTTTCATGGAGCAAACCTATAATTCTACTTTATTTGTTTCAGATGAATATATAACATAAATAATACTTCTGTTTCCCCCATTTTCTGGCAAATTAGAATATGATGTATGTAGTTAAAATCACAAAACTTCATTCTAAATGTGATCTTTACCAAAAATGCCACACACCAGCTTTCTTTCCCATACTGAAAATTTTGATGTATACAACTTGGTTTTAAAGTTTAAAAAGTGGTGTGGACCACAGATGTGATATTTCTGAATTCTTAAGTTTTATGCTATCAGCAGTATGATCTCTTCTTTTAAAAACTGTCTAAACAGCTAGGAACCAGGACTAAGAATACAAATATTGCCTAACATAATAATAACTCCTTAAATTATTTAATGTGTCACCTGGGATCACTTCTAACTCCCAAGTCACGTGGGTGAGGTACAATGGTAACTGATGCTTTACTCTGTTACGCTGATGTCTACAAAGTGGGCAGTTACTATTATTGTCGATCACTTGTAAATTTTCTAAATTTAGCAACATTTAAATATCACCATCTGAATGAAAAGTATCAACTGGATGACATATTTTAAAGAACTTTATGACAAAAAAAGGCATTCCTGTTCTTTTTCTACAAGATAGTTTAAAGTGGTAATTAGAGTTTACATTATGTAATGGGGAATGGGGGATGGGGAAGGGGTAAAGGGGTAGCCAGGACCCTGTGCAGGTCAGTAACTGTGCTTACAAGAAAGAATAGAATGCAGGAATTAACCTACAAACTACTCACTCTAAACACTACTTCTAAAGAATATTTCTGACATTCTCTCTTTCATTGATTTTTAGTTGTGCTTTTGATGTTTCAAGTAATAGAGTGAGATAACCTTAAAACTGTACTTTAACACATTCATTTTACTGATAGATTAAATACTTGCTTATGTAGTAAGCCTGGTCAAGTCACACTCTACATGTGCTATTTCGGGAGGCAAACAATGACTATTTGAACACACAGCAGTTCTAACATAGATCCACACAGTTCCTAAGAAAACAAATCAATGGGATGTTGTCTAACATAACCTAAGACATAGCAGACAATTCTGCCCGTCCTGAACGATAAAGCTCTTGGTTATTTCTTGTCATGTAAATAATGCTTATTTAAGCTGGAACTTCTGATAACCACTTTTTAGTCACATAAAAAGAGCTCAGAAAGTACAATGGAAAATTTTTGATTATCTATCAGACACAGCTTGATACTAGCCGAAACTACTTCACATTTTCCAGAAAGTTTATACTTCATCCTCTAAAACTGCAGTGTGAGAAATAAAGTGAAACATGGATTTTGTTGATATTTTCTATTCTTAATGCTGAAGAATCTCAATGCAACCAAAGATAAGACACCAAAAAAACAGGATCTTTAAAAACCTATTTCTTTGGGAAATTTAAATGTGCTGTAATTATATTCTGATGAGAAATTAAAGATATTGTCCTAAGACTATACTTTAGTACACTTCCACATATAGTCCAATTTTGATTGCATCAACAATTCTATATTTTAAAAGCATGACAGCTGTTTTCCATCAGAATCATTAAGTAACTTAATTTGTTTAAAATTTTCAACTTCAGTGAAACTTTAAAGTAACTCCCACTTTGCTTCCAAGTTCTGAGAAAGTGTGTGTATTTAATCCTTTTAATCCACTCACCTACAGAAGTTACAAACTAAACTTCCGCTTAGATTTTGCTCAGGCATTATGATTCCATTTTTTAAATCATTTTAAAAAGAAATAGATATAAGCATTTTATTTATGCAATAAAAGTTGCCACTAACAAAGAGTATTTCCTCATGTTTTCCTGAAAACAAATACAAATTTCAAAATAAAATAAAGATTGGAAGTCATTTCCAGAAACAAATGCTAATACTAACTTCTCAAGTCTAGAATAGAACTTTTAGTTAGATGAAATTAGCAGTTCAACAACATTCATTTTAATAAAACCTATATTCAATTATCTGCACAGTATGTAACATGAAAATGACTCATTGAGACTTTACAAAAAACACTGCTATATACACCAATGGTTTAATATATTTCTCTTTAATATTTCTTCTTCTATTTCTGCCTAACTTGGTTTCTTCTGATTCAAAGTCATGATAGTAATTTGCACTAACAAATTGTGCAAATAACACAAAGGCAAGACAGAAAACAAAGCTTCTTTGATAAAACACAAGCACCTTCAGTGCAAAGGAGTTCCTCATCCTTTTCTTTTTTTTGTTTTTCCTCATCCTTTTCTTAATCTGCCACAAAGTTTCCAACAAATTAGAAGAGACATATAAACGCTAGGCTGTGGATTTCACTAATTCGTCTTTCAAAAATCTACCAGTAGTTTTTCAAAAATATATGAGAGTAAGTAAAAATCATAAATATTATATTTCCCTTTGCCAAATTTTCCTAATTAAATTATTAGGAAATTATATCACATAAAAATATTCCATTAGTTGGCCATAAGACAACATGAGATTCTGTTCAACACAACATGTCTAATAAATTTTAAATTGACTTTAACCACAATGTCATTTAAAGAAGTCAATTAAATTAGCCAGAAACACAAAACCTAAAAAGCAGCCTTGGGAATAACTTTTTTCTAATAGTCATTTACTCATTGAGCTGATTACCTATGCAAAGAAAGTCGTATAAAGCTGATAAAAGAGCATTCCCATCTCCATAGCTTGTCTGAGAACTCATAAAAGTAAAAGGCTCTAACATTTTGTTTTACTAGGTTTTTAATACATAAAATACTGTTACTTTTCTACAGTTTAACATTCTTAATCACTTGACACCGTTCTTTTTCTCACCACTTAAAAAAACACTTAATTCTAGTTCTAAAATTTCATTTTAAAAATCACATAAATTCTGATTATATTCCTTTTGTTTCTAAAACTTCATACAACCAAACAAAAGAATGCAGGAAAGTATTCTAGATTGGAAACTAGGGCCCCAAGTTCTATAATGCACCTGCCTGTGGTGACTTCCATTCTCACCAGCTACTCATCTGTCTTCCATGTGGATTAAATGGGCAATGGGCCTGGATCCATTGGCTGATGAGATCTGTAACTTCTAAAAAAATGTGTGAATGACGGCCATGTGCCTCTTTCTTGTAAAACTGTAAACCAAGACTTTTGAATACTTTTCTACTACATTTTGTAGAGTTGATCAGTTTCAGCTCTAATATTTTAAAATATAATCTATTAGCCATAATAAAATGCACATGTGTGATTATGTGCTTACATATTATAAAATCATTTGATCACAGTATCTGCAATAGATGTTTGTAATACTGTAAAATAAGAATTTAAGATTCTTATAAGTAGAATACATGCCATAAGTATTTATTAACATGAAAATAATATTTTAAATATATAATGGAAACTTTCAATCTAAATGCACTGAAGCACTTTCTAAACTTCTCACTACACAGCACATACATTAATTTATTTTTTAAGGCATAACATTTTGTTTTTCTTTGTCACTGCATTTGCATGTGTGTTTATCATTTTTTTAACATTTCCTAATTCAGGAATTCTAAAATTTCTTTCTGTATTTATCACTTTCTGGCATCAGTACTCAGTATTTGCCAGCAATCCCCTAGTACTTTAATCTCTGTGCCATACCCATTTCACAGATCAAAAGACTTTTTCTAAATTATTTAGATAGTGGGTTCTTAAATTCATCAAAGAAAGAAAAGTTAATTACCCTGAAGTATCATGTAACCTTAATAAGGTTCACAAGCAACCCACCCATATCCAACCTCCATCCCACTTCCCTCACTGGCACCTACCCTAGTGTTGTCATGGTGACGATGGTGTACCAAAAGGCTGCTGGGATGCTGGTGAACTTACTGGCTGAAGACCCTTTCTCTGCGTAGAACATAACTGTTGCGAAAATGATGATAGCCATGGTGAGCGAAAAGAGCAAGAAGCCCAATTCTGAGGCACAGCTCTTCAGTGTGTACCCCAGGATGCGCAGGCCTTGAGAGTGGCGGGAAAATTTAAAGATTCTGAAGACTCGAAACACTCGGAGTGTGACAAAGGCTCCGCTGACATCCTCATTGTCTGTCATCACCAGCCCAATGTAATAAGGCAGGATGGCCACCACGTCTATAATACTCATGACACTACGCACAAAACGGTAACGACTAGGTGCTGCAGCCAGGCGAAGCAAGTACTCAACAGTGAAGATCATGACACACGCAGTATCCAAGCAGAAGAAGGCCACCGCGTACCGCTCTCCACAAGGCAGTTCTTTAATGTGCCCTGGGCTAGACCCACATGGCACTGTTTCGACCACATTGGCAATGACTGAAACGGCAATGAAGAACCCCGTAACATAATAGAAGACCAACGCCATGGTGCTGGTATGGGGGTTCTCAAAGGCCCTCCACACCCTCTGCCGAGCAGTCATGGTTGGCAGGGCACTCTCTCCCGTGTTGTCAGTATCAGCATCATCCTGCAGACGCTCTGCGTTCTCCCGTCTGCGGTCCTTGTACTCCTCATAACAGCAGTCGCCAATAATTTCTGGGATGAGGCCAAAGAAGGCCAATTCTTCATCATATGCAGAGATGCACTCATGGCGGGGATAGTGGAGCTTCCCAGTGCGGTAGAAATTCAGGATGTGACGGAAGATGTCAGGGTCACGGTCAAAGAAATACTGTTGGGTCTCTGGGTGGTAGAAAAAGTCCCTCTCAGAGCTACCCAGCAGAGTGTCTGGGTACCTTTCCAGGGTATCCTGCCATGTCTGGAAACGGGTGCCACTCACATTCAGCACAATCAGAGCATCCTGAGTCCTTTTCCTCTCCTGTCTTGGAGGAGCTGGCATAGGCCCTGAGGCCACAGGCATCCACCCAATGGCCGCTGCCCTTGCAAAGGGCAGCCATGCTGCTACACCAGCCGCCATATTTTCTTGAAGTGGAGACAACAAGGGTGATCAGACTGCTACAGTTGTCAACCAAACAGCAACTTAACCACTTCCTCAAGTCAAACAAAATAGCAAACAAAATGCCGGGAAAGGTAGCTCATAGATACTACCCTTTTTTCAAAGGTAGGGCTCCTACTGAAGTCAGTTTTCAGGAGGTCAAGTTTCCTTCACAGTCAGGTATTTGGAATAACAACAACAAAAAAAGTCTTAACAATTTTCCTCAATAAAATCTAACCAAACCTCCACCAGAAGTTGGACCAGGCCACCTCCTGGTGCAACTAAACACACAGGTGACTTTAAAGGCAGCAGTTTCTTCAAACAGGTGTCTTTGATTTCTCCCGTGACAGTATGGATAATAAGGGGTCAGTATGTACAGCAGGAGAGAGAAAAGGAAGAGAAGTTACCCAGTGCTATTCTGAGGAGTAAGGGAACTCTGTCACCTTACCTTTTTGTTCTTTCAAACCTTCTCTTTCCGAGTAGCCCTTCCCGCCAAAGGAGTCTCCAAAAGATGACCTGTTGTAGCTTCGCAGATGCGGTCACAGCCGGCTGCCCCACGTCTCTGGGAGTCGGGTTGGCGCTCTACTCCTCCAGTATGTGCAGAGATGGAGGTGATGTGCGGTGGGCTCGGTGGGAGGCGTTAATGTAGATCCTCCTCCTCCACGTCTACAAACACCGTATGTGCCTGCCAAAAGCGTTCGCCCAATCGCCCCTTCACTCTCAAGTTCAGCTCAGGTGCAGTGTGACAGTTACAGAGCCCGGGAGCTGGCAGCCGCCGCCGCCGTGGCGGCTGCAGCATCTGCCTCCGCGCAGAAGGCGCCTTGCCCGAGGTACATACCTGGTGAAGTGCGCGCCGGGGCTGAGTTGCATAGAGACTTTCTCCTCGCCGTGCACCCGGAAAAGGAAAAGGAAAAAAGGAAAGGAAAAGGAGCGGCAGCAGCTCGCGAGCAGCCGGATCCGATGGGCCGAGGGAGCATATAAATAAAGCTCAAGCGAGCTCTTCTTCCCCTTCCCCCATCCCTCCGTGCCTCTCTCCTTTTCACCTTCCAAAACCCCAGGCGCAGTCGAGCCGAGCAGCAGCAACAAGTTCAAAAGGTGCGGGGGAGGCGAGAACCGAGGGCACTCGCTCCTGCCAACTTACTGCGCGGCCGCTGTCGCCCGGGCTGGGGCGGAGCTGCGTGGAGCTGCGGGGACGCGGGGCTGCGGGGCGGCCCGGCGGGCGGCGGCGGCGGTGGCGCGGCGGGGCCAGGACCGGGGTCCGCACGGGCTCTGGTCGGAGCGCTGAGGCAGGAGGCGCTCCGCACCGTGGGGGCGCGGGAGGACTGCTCGCTCCTTCCCCGCCAGTGGGTGGTCCTGCATCTCCCCGAGCTCCCCACGCCGCTCTATTCGTGCGATCAATAAATAAGGAGAAAATAAATAACTAACCGCGCGCACGCCCCGCCACGCAGGTTAGGAAAGGCGTCTCCTGCCTTTCCCTCTGCTTGACCTTTCTCCACCCCACCCCCTCGGGCTCCTCTCGCTCCACCCCAGCCACCCACCAGCCCCGGCGCAAAATGTCACCGAGGAAAAGCATCCAGGTGGTTCTGCCCGATTAGGAGAGCGAGCCTCGGATGAACAAAGGAAAGCTTCACGCGCTCGCTTGGCTGCGGTGGTTTTGGTGGAGGAGTGGAGGAAGGGGACCGGTGTCTTGCTTCTGCCTCCCAAGTCCCGGTTCAAGGCGAGCGTGGGAAAGAGGGGGGAAAATACTCCAGAGGAGCTGGGAAGGAGGGTGAGCGGAGCGGAACGCGCAGGAATTGGTTGTCTTCTAGGGGCGACTGGGTCGAAAGACCTGCAGAGCTCCGCAGCGAAATTTTTAAGAGCTTTTGCCCCTCTTTCTTATTTATTTATTTTTTTGTTCTAAGCAGATGTTAACGTTGCGGGGGTTAATATGTCATCTATCCAACTGGCTGAAAAGTCAGGCAGTCTCCTCGGTGTATGTCTTGCCACAACTCCTTTTCCCGTCCTTCGCGAATGACAGAATTCAGAACCCTTTCCTAAATGTCAGCGTCAGGGGACGTGAGTCTCCGAGCGCGTGCGTCCCCTTCATCCTCTCCGCGCATCTCTGCGCATATCTAAAGATCGTTACAGAAGTTAAGGGTGTCTATATGAGGGCTAGGTGATGTGAAGAGAGACAGGAAATTTGTCGTGGCCAACCGTTTTGTTATTCGTGTTTTTCCCCAGCCATTAGGAATGTTCCTTAGAACAAAACATGTAACATTTGTAACCACTAGATGGCGTGAATGGCGAGATGTTAAATCTACACCAAGGTCTGGATGTTTTAGAAAGGTGAATCAAAAAATTAACTGATCCAACAGAGAATCAGATCGCATAAGCATCCTCAAATCCCTGCTGCCACCCACGTTATTAGTGTTTTGTGAGATGTAGTATTCAGGCCTCAGTCTGCATGTTGATGAGTTGGAATGAGATGTGGGAAGTTTACTGTTAAAATGCTAGATTTGAAAATTAAGTCTAGTGACCCAAACCATCGTCATCATCATTAAGATCTTTGAAGGAAAAAAATTAGGCTTTAGGTTTGTTAATAAAGAAGATAAACTTGAAAATTATTATCAAGGCTTAGTTCGACTGACGTTGGTTTGTAAAGTAAGATGTACTGTACAGAGATTGACTTTCAAACCCTAAAGATGGTAGGCATAATGTGTCAACCTTAAAAATCTTCAAATGGGATACTCTAAAGAAAATATGTGAACTAAAGAAAAGAGTATAGAACATCACCATCATCAAAAGAACCTTCTAATAACGTGCAGTATTGTCTGTGAAGATGGAAAGGCATTCTTTTGTTTATTTGTGAGCAGGTGTAAGGTTTAGCAACTCCCTTGTTAGTAATTAACGGAGCTGGAGCTACCACACCATGTAAGTTTGAGGACACAGAACTGAAGACACCTGCTGTTTATCTGTTGGTATTCGTTAAGTGAAAGATGCTAACAAATCTATATTCCCTGCATACCTGAAAACAACCTGCAAACATGTTGACTGGAAAATAGAAAGGGGAGCATTGCCTACCAGTTAACATAAAAAAATGTAACCTCTTTGTAATCCTGACAGAACATAGCATCCTGGGCATAGCGTCCAGAAAATGGGGAGACAATGAATATTCAATTAATACCAATACTGGCGTGCCTTCCTGTAAAGATGGGGCAAATGACCTAAATAGAGCCTTTCCAAATTTCTTCTAGGAAGCCAAATACTCCACAAGAAGCCCTAAATAAACAAGAATATAATGTCTACAATTCTAGAAAAGTATTTTGAACTGCCCACTCCTACCCTGGACAAGTTTCTTGTTATAGTGGAAGATCATGGGTTGGGGCTTAAACACAACTACATTTAAATTCTAGCCCAAAAATTATTTACAGGTTTTATTTCATTTGGCCTATTACTTAACTTCTAAGAACAAGATTTTTAGATAATGAAATAAAACTTCTAGCCCTGTTGTGAAGATTAAACAAGGTAAAAACTCTGAACACTGATATAGTCTTTAGCACATGGAGTGTGCTTCATTCCTTTTTAACTTTAATACATAATGTGAAGCAATTTATTTTATTCCATCTGTGTTTGGATTGCCCACAGACACTTTTGTATTTTTTTTTCTTGTCACTCCATTCAACAACACCCATTGTCCTCAGATACATATTACTGATTACTGATATTTTAATATTCATTCAAATATTGAAATAGTATAAGCTTAAATATCTAAACCCAGCAGAGTGTAGTATATGCCTTCCTTGCCCACAGCATTCTATTCTTTCCTCTTGTCTTCTCATCATATATTCTCTGCCCGTTTGATTAAATAGAAAACAAACTCAGCAAAATCAAAATTGAGTTCATCAAGGTTCTCCAACTTCTATGCCTTCTGTTTTAGCTCCTGATCAGTCAAGTACAAGAAGGAAACCTAGTGTCCATCCTCTCCTTAACTGCTTCCCGTGTAGCAAACACACACATTTCTCCAGTGACCCAAAAAGTCTATGTATTCCATGCTCATTGCCAATCTACTCTTGCACTGCTTTCAGAGTGATTTTTCTTTTCTTCTTCTCCTCCTCCTTCTCCTTCTTCTTCTCCTATTGATCAATCTTGAGAAAACACATCTACCATTCTCAAAACACAAAACACAATTGGTTATTTGCCATCCTATTACCTACTTGCCACTCCTATAATTCTCTCTTTTTAAATATATCATATTTTAATTCACCCCCTCCACCATTCTCTTTCATCCTCCCTCCTCCCATTCCTGGAATAGTTTCAACAGGTCTTATTTTTTCATTTACATATAGGTGTACACAGTATTTTCAACACATTCACCCTCCATCACCATTTCCCCCTCTCCTCCCCCCCCATTGGTATCAATCCCCCCAGTCAAGACCTGTTCCACTCTCCTGTTCTCTGATTTTGTATATGAAAAAATGATCTTTTTGCTTGTTTAAGATAGCTACACAGGGAGTTTGCTTGTGGCACTTCCAGGTTTATATATATTATAGCCCGATTTGGTTCATCTCCACTATTTTCCTTCTTTCTACCTTAGTCCCTTTCTTATGGTGGTTTCAACTGGTTAAAAATTCTATATTCATTGTTGTATAGGAAGTATACAACTTCTTAACTTCCTTCTTCTACCTCCTCCTCTTGTATGTGACCTTCCCTTAGTGTGGCCTGTTTTTCATGGTATTGCTCTATTTGTATTAGGTCTATATTCCACATGTGAGAGAAAACATATGACTTTTGATCTTCTTCATCTGGCTAACTTCACTTAAGATGATGTTCTGCAGTTCCATGTATTTACCTGCAAATGACAAAATGTCATACTTCTTTGTGGCTGAGTAAAATTCCATTGTATATAAATACCACATTTTCTTGACCCATTCATCACTAGGGGGGCATCCTGGCTATTACACTGGCTTAACTACTATGAATAATGCTGCAATCAACATAGGTGTGCAGGTGCCTTTGTTGTAACACTCCTTTGGGTATATCCCTAGGAGTAGAATTGTTGGATCATATGGCAGATCTATTTTTATTTTCTTGAGGAGGCACCATACTGTTTTCCATAGTGGTTTGTACTTGCTTACATCCCACCAGCAGTGTATAGGGTTCCTTTTACCCCAGATCCTCACCAACATTTGTTGTTGCTTGTGTTCTTGATGGTAGCCATTCTGTCAGGAGTAAGGTAGAATCTTAACCTGTTTTTGGTTTGCATTTCCTTTCTGGCCAGAGATGTTGACCATTTCTTTGTGTGTTTTTAGTCATTTGAACTTCCTTCATTTGAAAAATCTTAGTTCAGTTCATTTGCCCATTTCTTCATTGGGTCATTGATTTTTTGGGGAGTTTAGTTTTTGAGCTCCCTGTACATTCTGGTTATTAATCCCTTATCAGATATATAGCTGGCAAAGATTTTTCTCCCATTCTGTGAGCAGCCTCTTCAACTTAAAGACCATTTCTTTTGTTGTACAGAAGATTTTTAATTTCATATAGTCCCATTTGTCAATATTTTCTCTTAGTTGTTGAGCTTTTTGAGTTTTATTAAGGAAGTCATTGCCTATGCCTATTGCTCCCAGTGTATTCCCTGCTCTTTCCTGCACTAGCTTCAAAATTTCAAGTCTTATATTAAGGTCTTTGATCCACTTTTAGTTGATACTTTTACATGGTGAAAGACATGAATCTAGTTTCAGTTTTCTGCATGCAGATATCCAGTTTTCCAGCAACATTTGTTAAAGAGGCTGTCTTTTCTCCATCATTTGTCTTTGTTAAAAATGAGGTGGGCTTAGCTGCATGGATTCATATCTGAGTCTTCTTTTCTGTTTTACTGGTCTTCATATCTGCTTTTGTGCCAGTGCCATGCTGTTTTTATTTCTATGGCTCTGGAGTATAGTTTGAACTTGGGTGTTGTGATACCTCTAGCATTGCTTACTTTTCTCAGTATCGTCTTGGTTATTTGCAGCCTTTTGGGCTTCCAAATGAAATTTAGGCTTGAATTTTCAATCTCTGTGATGAATGTCATTGGAATTTTGATGGGAATTATGTTGAACATGTAGTTTGCTTTTGGTAATATAGACAACCATTTTCATTATGTTGATTCTACCAATCCATAAGCATGGGATATCCTTCCATCTTCTGTAGTCTTCTTTGATTTCTTTCTCCCTTGTTTATAGTTTTCCTTGTAGAGGTTTTCCAGTTCCTCTGTTAAGTTTATTCCTAGGTATTTTTTTGAGGCTATTGTAAATGTAATGATTTATTTTCCTATATTCTTTCTCAATCTGTTCAGAGTGGTTTTCCTATCTTTATTCTTAGATAATTATAGATTCCACTGCAGTTGTGAGAAATAATAGAGATTCTATATACCTACAACCTAGTTTCCCAAGGGTAACAACTTGCATTTTATAAATATAAACTCACAACCAGAAAATTGAAACTAATAATCTTTTAGTCCTTTTGAATTTTCATACCAAAATAGCATAAACTAGATGGTTTATGAACAACAGAAATTATTTCACACACTTCTTGAAGCTGGAAATCCAAGTCCATGGAGCTGGCACTTTTGGTATTTGGTGAGGGCCTGCTGCCTCATCCAAAGGTGACACCTTCTAGCTGTGTCTCACACGGTAGGCGGGGAAGGCAGCTCTCTCCAGCTTCTTTTATATAGGCACTAATCCAACCCAACACTAGACCTGTAGTCCTAATTACTTAGAAGACTAGAATCAGTAGGATGGAGCTTCCAGTCCAGCACCAGCAAAAAACTTTGTGAGACCCACCTCAACAGAAAAAGCTGGATGTGGTGGTACACAAAGGTCATCCCATGTACAGCAGGAAGCATAAAATAGGAGGACTGAAGTCGAGGCTGGCCTGGGAAAAAAGCAAGACCCTATCTAAAAAAAGAATTGAAAACTTTGCTCAAATGGTAGAGTACCTGCCTTCCGAGCATGAAGAAGCCCTGTGTTCTAACCTCTGCACCACCAATAGTTAATGAATGAATGAATAAGTAAATAAATGTATTTATCCCAGTCATGAAGGCTATAACCTAATCATGACTGTCATGACATAATCACCTCCAATATGTTCCATGTACTAATACCCACATTGGTGATTACAGTTTATTATGAATTTGAGGGGCACACAAATATTCCAGCCTTAGAAGATTCAATCCTGACTTTATTCAGATTCTGTCAGGTTTGCAAACAACTATTTTGTGTTTCTGTTTGGTTCTGTCAAATTCTATCACACATATAATTTTTTTACCACCATCACAGTAAACAGGGAACGTTTTCACCACAAAGATCTCTGTTTATAGCCACAATAACCTCTCTTCCTCCTCTTTCTATAATTCCTGTCCTCAACTAATCTGTTCTTCACTATAATTTATTAATTCAAGAATGTTATGTAAACAGAATCATCCAGTATATATCCTTTAAAGATTCCCTTGCCTGAGAAAACTCAAGGCTGCTACAGGAATTTGTTTCAGTCAACACAGAAGATAGGGCCCCTTACCTTCCAGCCTCTGGGTGAGGATAGAAGCTTAACTTCCATAAGCACCAGTATAACAAATCCAGATGGATTCACATGAACCAATCCCCCTTCCTGATTTTTGTATTTTTTTCACTCCTCCATCACTGCTCAGTCTCTACCTCCTCCTTATTCCCTTATTCTCTCTTTAAAATGCTCAGTCACATCCATACAAATTGAACTTGAGTTCAGTTCATGTTGGATGCTTTTCCGTATTGCAATAGTATATTACTGACTAAAACCTAACCTTACCAACTTAACTAGTGCTTATCCTGCTTTGACAGTAGTGTTATTTCATTTTGGTATTATTTTGCATGTCTCTAATGGCTAACTTTATTGAATATATTTTAATTTTCATATTTGCCATCTGTATACATTCTTCAGTAAAATGTGTGGTTCTTGTCTTTTGCCCAGTTTTAATTGAATTGTTTGTTTTATAATGTTGACTTTTGAGAGCTTTTTAAAAATTCTAAATAATTGTTCGGTGTTGGATATTTTGTTTTCAAATATTTTCTTTTTTTCTATAGCTTGTCTTTTCACAGGATCTTTTGCAAAACAAAAGCTTTGAATTCTGATGATGTCTAATTTATCAATTTTTCCTTTTATGGATTATGCTGTTTATAGCAAATCAAAGAATTCTTTCTAACCCCAAGTCTTGAAATTTTTCTGTTTTGCTAAATATTGTACAGTTTTACATGTTAAAATTAAATCTGTGGTCTATTTTGAGTTAATTTTTGTTGGATATGAGTTTTAGGTCAAGGTCCATTGTTTCTATGGATATTCAATTGCTTCAACACCATTTGCTGAAAACAATATCTTTGTTAAATTGCTTTAGCAACTTTGCCAGAAGTTAGTAGGACATATTTTTCTGGATCCATCACTAGTTTTCTATGCTATACCATTAATCTCTGTGCGTAGACTCTTCACTAACATCACCCTTTCATAATGACAGTTATTGAAGAGTAACTAAACATCAAGTGAAATGATTCATTATAGTTTTTTTAATTGAAGTTGATATAAGTTCATACCTTTCTAAATAAATTTAGAGTGAGCTTGTATACATTCACAAAAAGCCATATATGATTTTAGCAGGAAATATATTAACCAATACATCAACTTGAGAAGAGTTTACATGTTTACTATGTTGGGCCTTTTTTTATTGAGTTCTTTTTTTATTTCTTTCATTACTATTTTGTAATTTTTAGGGTGTAAATATTATACATATATTTATTAGATTTATTAATAGATTTTTTTGCCATTGAAACAATTATAAATAGTACTGTGCTTTTTAAATTTTCACTTTCCATGTGTTCATTCTTAGTGTATAAAAATGTATTTGTTTTTTGTGTATTGATTCTGTACCCTAAACATTTGTTAGATTTCCTTATTAGCTCTTGTGTATTCTGTGTGTATAATCATGTCATCGGCATGATGTCAATTTTCTTTCTTCTTTTGCAATCTACATGACTTTATTCTAAAATGCTGCTTTTAATGAACATACATTCATATCACCATCCCTTTCAGTAGTCTCCTAAGAGCGGAAGAACTATTCAGGACCTCAACTTTCTCCAACTTGTAAACCTCATCTCACGCTACCTTAATATTAGTCTGCTTTACAGTCTTGCTCAGCTATTTGAATTTGCAGAATGTAGGGTGTTGTGCCTGTAGCGTGGATTTTGGTGCATGAATCTCTTTGCCGTAGTTACCAGCTACTCAGCTCCAACCAGATCCTCAGGAACAATTATGTAACCTCTTCAAAATTATGTTCAACTCATGAGCTCCATCAGAGACTTTCACAGCTACATGAGATTTTTGTGCATCCTCCCGATTCTTAGCCACTGCACTGAACCTCTGTGAAAGAAGGCACTGACAGGTCTCTTAAGACTGTATTGTCAGTATGCATTTTTGTATTTAGCCCAGAGAAATACACTTGAATGTCTGTTGAATGAATGAATGAATGAATGTTCTAAAGATAGTTAGCATGCTTCTTTTTTCAGTTATACATTATTATTGTAGCTCTCCAAAAGATTCATCAAGAATCAAGCTGATTTACTCCCAAGATAGTTCTGTACAAAGTGCTTTTTGTATATATTTACTACGGTCGATCTTCAAAAAGGCCTTGTGAGGCATGTATTCTTTTTCTGTTTCTTGTACCCAGAAGGAACCAAAGACCCAAAAGGTGAAATGTTTTTCCCAGATTATATGGTACAGATAAGTGGCAGAAACTGACTCATTCCCAGGCTTTTTGACCCTAAGTCACATGATCTCTTAGCACCATAAGCACATCAATATATGAAGTAGAAAATTCTGTTTCCTAGCTTATGCTTCTGTTTTCAGTAGTGGTGATAAGTGTGCACAGGTAGGTGCATGCTCTCTTATCTGTAACCCTGGAGCACCTCTGTGAGGTCTCTGGTTTGACAGGGGAAACAAGCGGGTCATGGAGAAGGAGAGCACTCCATCTACTCATCCCAATGTTTTAACCTCTTATGCCAGCTGTCAGGGAGACAAATTTAGGCATTCAACTCATAGTCTTCAAATAAGACAAATTTTGTACACCTGACTATATTCTCAGAATATTGTTTTGTTTTGTGAAGCTGATAATGAAACCCAGGGCCTCATGCATGCTCAGCAAGCACTCTCCCACTGAGCCACAGTCCTAGCCCAGTATAATCTTTATTTTAAAAAAATTTCTGAACTAAGAAATTCATTCAACATATAAAATGAGTAAAACTTTTCACCAGTAATTGATAGTATGCCCATTAAATCATTTTTCTTAATGATTTTTAAACTTTAATTAGCATAGAGTATGCATATTTATTGGGTAAAGTGTGGCATTTCAATATATGTACAGAAAGATCACAACAGGTTAGCTGGCATGTCCATCACCTCACGTATTTAGCATCTCTCCTTGCTGGAAACACCATTGCTATCCCACTGTGCTGTAAAATATCAGAAGTTCCTCCTACCCACCTGCACTCCTGTACCTTTAAATGTACTTCCTCCAACCCCCTCTTCCCCACACCTGGCTCAGGCTCTGTAACCAGGGTTGTATTTTGAACTACTTTGTAATCAACTTTTTAAAGTTGTATATATGAAAACATGCAGTGTGGTTAGGGTATGTACAGAGCTTGCCTAGCATGCACAAGGCCCTGAATTCAATTCCAGAACCACAAGAAAAGAAAAAAAAAATCCAATATTTGTCTTTGTGTCCTGACATATTCCACTTAACTTAGTGTCCTTTATGTCTATTCATGTTGCTGCAAATGATAAGCATTTCATCTTTTTATGGTTGAATAATATTCCATTGTGCATATACACTACATTTTATTTATCCATTCATAGACCAGTGGACTTCTAGATTGATTCTTTACTTGGATCATATGAATAATGGTGCAATAAATATGTGAGTGGAAATGCTTCTTCAACATACTGATTTCACTTCCTTTGGTTATATACCTAGTTTGAGATTGCTGGATTATATGACAGTTCTGTTTCTAGTTTTTTTTAGGAATGTCCACACTATTTTTCATAATGGCTGCTCTAATTTAAATTCTCTGTAGCAGTGTATGAGAGTTCTCCTTTCTCCACATCCTAACCAATACTTGCTTTGTTGTTGTTGTTATTTTTCAATTATAGCTATTCTAAGTGGATGAGAGGTATCTTGGAGTTTTGCATTTCTCTGATGATTAGTGATGATGGATATTTTCATATACTTGCTGGCTATTGGCATATCATTTTTTGAGAAACGTCTATTCAGTCATTATCCAGTTTTAATAAGATTATTAGTTTTTGGCTGTTGAGTTATGTGAATTTCTTATATATTTGGTGTACTGATCCCTTGTTGGATTAATAGTTTAAAAGTGTTTTCTCTCATTCTGCAGGTTGACTTTTTACTCTGTTGTTTCTCTTGCTATGAAATGTGAACTAAATCTTGATTAAAGGCTATAAACTTCAAATTTTTACATATCAATTTTTATTAAAGCACCACACTTACTCATATTGTATCTTCTTGGACCATTATTGAAATGATAAGTTGATAATCTGAGTCTAACTTCTTTTTTCCCTTTATTATTTCTATCAAAGTCCTTTTCAGCTTTTAGACCTTAAATAAATCTTATTGAAAATAACCCATTTTCCCAAGGTTTGCTATTCAAATACAGAAAATCTTAACAACAATTCATGTAGTTAAGTGAACTCAACTCTCAAAGTTCTACAATGATGTATTGAGGATTGGTCAAATTCCACATGACTGGAGCTCTGTAAACTCCAGTAAATGTACAGAATCTCACCACCATGCCATACATTCACTTCTGCCTCATGAGATGCCTGTCATTGTGAAGAAACTCAGATGTGTTTCATAGATATTTTCATATTTCAGATTCATCAAACTTTCAACATCAAATATGTCTAATTCTTTGTTTACCAATACACCTCAGTAAGACTGCCAAAAAGGTGATTTTTGTTTTCAAATAACCTTAGTTTCATAAATGGTGATGCATTTGTAGTTTCTATGACCTAGGAAATCATAGGGAAAATTAGAAGGAAAAAAATCAGTTGATAACACATTGCTATTATTGATCTTCCACAATGTACAAAGCACTAAATTGAACATTACAGTCCATACTACTCAAGACTTTCAAGATCAATCTGCCCGACAGGAGCTTGACATCTGAGAGGAGAGAGAGAGAGAATGGAAACCTCATTTAATCTAAAAGTAAACTTGCTTAGGAGTTTCATTTCAAAATCTTTACCTAAGTTTCTCTGAGAAACTGTTTATTTGTCAGAGATGGAAAAAGAGGTATGATAAATACATAAATGTGCCTCTTGGCCTCATTATCACATTTATAACTTTGGGATTAATTGCTATGAAATAATTCCAGTGTCATAAACTGAGAAGTGTGACTATAAATGAAAAGTAAGTGGCAATAGTTCTGAGGTGAAAAATTGAGAAGAAAAGAGTTCAGAAGAAACAAAAGTCTTATTTTTCTAATCCGGAGAAGACCAAATTTTTGCAAATGGGACTAACAATGTCAAAGAAGAAAAATTACTCTAAATAGTTTATGGACATAGGAAACATTGAAGAAGCCAACAAGGTTCTCATCATTTATGACACTATGTTCAGTGAGAATATAGGGACTCAAATTGCTTATTCTCTTCAGAATGATTTGATTGATATACTCTGAAGTACATTTACTTCATTATTTCTATATTCAATTATATGCTTGGTTTCAATAAACCATTCAAAATATAGTTTGAAGAAAAGTAGAATCATACAATACTTATAAATATTTAGTCAACAGGAGATCCCAGTATCACCATCTTTTCAGCAAATGATAATATGTAAATCTTGTTTTTAACTGAGCCTGCACTGGATTTTAATTTAAATAAAAAATTATTTAATAGAGGGTTATTAGACAGGTTTTTACATGACAGCTGTTCTATTCTCTCAGGTAAATATTAATTGAGAGAGCTTATTAAAGTTTGTTCAGCTTATTTGCTTCAATTCTCATTCTTTCCCCCTTGTGTGAAACATTTGTGGGGGTATAACTCCCACTGACTTAAACACAAGTTTGTTACATAAGGATTTGAGGAGAACACAAGCTTGCAATACTTACCTGGAAGAATTGCATTAATATTTTAAACATATTTAAAATGTATATCTCAACATATATTTAAAATATTTATTTTTTAAAATTTAAAATTTTTTTTTAGTTTTTTAAATATTTTTATTTTCTTTATTCATATGTGCATACAATGATTAAGTCATATTTAAAACACTTAAAATGTAAAACATGAAGTCTTAGGAAGGTAGTGTCAGAAAATACAAAAATGAGGCAACTCTCAGTGTTCTATTAAGCAGCATTACATTAGGAAGTATTCAGGATGAGAAATAAGTAACATTGAGTGATACAGTGAATCATTATCATGATTGATATTGATATTAATAGTCAGAGAAACATTAACCATTTAGATATTTGACATTCTACATTTTAGAAAGAAGAATCATATCAAAGTTCTGTTCAGCTTAATAGTTCCCTGCAATACATCATTGTTACTTTTCACCATATTCTTAAATTTTGACAAATTTCCAAAGAGATAACACAGTTGGCAGTTTTCACTCTGTAATATCAGCAATTTTGTGTTTATAAGTTTTAGAGAATTTATCTGTCAGTTTAAATCTTCATTCTATGTTTCAAAATATAATACAGCTACAAGATGAAATTTATCATTTATGTATTGTATGCAATATGAAAAACTGTGTCAACAACTTATAATGTCAGTATAGATGAGGCTTTTAAACATTTGCCTTCGAAAACAAAGCTTTTCATATCTTTCTTTGCTCAAACGCCTTGGGAAGTGATGTCAAGAGCAATAAATTAGAACCAAATCCATATGTTTGTTATTATCCTATTTTGTTTTTGAGTTTCCAGAACTTCCTGCAATTTGGTAATTTCAAGTTGGAACACTACTAACTGCCATTTAACATTAATCACAAATATTTTCTAATTTTTATAGCATAAATTTCATCCTGACAAATTTTCAGATTAATTACAGTATTTACTATTTGAATTGAAAATAGAAAATATTGCTTTAATACAATCTTATATCACTTCATAAATATTCATTTTTGTCCAAGATATCATTTCCTTTAGTATGGTGGGATTTTTGAAATATTAATGCATTCAAATATTTTTAAAAATCTAATCATGATTTTCTTCTGATTTTATTGATTCAATGTTTATAAATGACACCAACAAAAGAAAAAATGCTGTTTTTAGAACATATGTGAATATCTTGGCAAGATAGTTCCAAGAATCATTGCAGAAAAATTTACATTACAGAAATATAAAATAGTCAATAATAACATACTCAATGATTTTTTATTCAATAATATTTCTTATTTTCATTTTATGAGTGTCTACCTACTTAGCTAATGTGTCTCCTCATCAATCATACTTGGAATGAGTCTGCATCATAATGCAAAATAAACAATAAAAACATTTTTTGCAGTAATGAAAATTTCCCCCAAAGCCTTATGTGTTGCGTGGAAAAGCTGTGCTTTGTTCAAAGTCAGACAATTGCAAAACACTTGATAGACTCCGAATCCTTGGTTCATAATGTCTACAAAGATTTTTTCATTTAAAGAAAAACATTAAGAGAGGTGCAACCTACATTACATACTATATAATGAATGAAGAAATCACAAGAATGGTTGTTTGGGGAAGATAACTTGATGCTTTTTGAATCAAAATTGCAATTATTGCATGATCTTTATAAAAAAGATGAAGTATATTTCGAGATATTTGAATCAATTTCAATATACTTATAAACTTAGTATTGCTTTATGTACTGAGTTCATACATTGGGCCAATCCTATTCTAAGTAGTGAGAATACAAAAGTTAACTTAAGAGAGCAAGGTTGGCTCTCCTGGTGGTCACTTTTACATTACAAAGAAATATTCTATAGTTGAAGAGCTATCTCTTACATTTGCTTTCATTTACTTTTGTTCAGGTTACCATTATCTTTTAATAAACCACTTCAAAACTGTAGTCATTTCATTTTGTCCATTCATCCATAATGTAGTCAGGGATTGGAGAGGAAATCACATGGCATATGCTCACATGGTTGACAGCTGGTAGTAGTTGTTAATGGAACTCAGACTGGACTAAAGGCCTCAGTTCCTTCCCATGTCAACCTTTTTATGTAGTCTGAACCTCCTCATAGTTGGATGGCTATCTATCCAGAGCAAGAGACGGGTACTTTACTATTGCCGTTCAAGTTAAAGCAGATGGGACTTTGACTCTACTTTTTGATGGCAGAGTGACAAGATTCTAGAAAATCATGTGGTACTAGAAATCTTGTAGAAACCATTTTAGAAAAGTGCAACCTCTTACAACTATACCATATTGAAAACTATTTCCATGTTTCTGAGGTATAAAGTTTTTCGGTGTTAATGAAAAATAAATGAAAGAATGCAAAAGATTTGAATTGCTAAAAAAACTCAAAGTCTCATATAAACACAGCCTTTGCAATCAAGATCACTCACAATAACAGGTCAGAACTCATTACTTAAATCCTTATTAATAAACTGTGGTACAATACAGTACAAACCTCCATCCCAGCATTCTGTTTTAGTTAAATGTTGTTGTTAAATGTAGTAACAATTTTTTACATTTGCTAGAAATGATAAGTTGAATAAATCAGCCTGAAAGATATGACAAAACTCTCCATAGTCAAAATGACGATGGAATAAATATGAAAGATTGTACCTGAATACATTTGACAACAAAAGTTAACTCTCAAATTTATAGGTGGAATTTAAAGTTAGGTTTCCCTTTTTATCTATGGGCATGAGTGAAGATGAATATACCTGTGAAAATCATAGCCTTGGGGATTCTGTATTATACTATGGAACAGATAGCATCTTGCAGTTTATAATTTGAAGAAAAAAAATCTAGATTATTAAATTAAGTACTTTTATTTTCACCATACATTTGTGGAGTGTTTATAAGCAAAGAAATCTATGTCGCAGATTGTCAAACACACCATGGTCCCTACACTTAAGGTTTCTATAATGTAGCAAAGAAACAAAGCTAGAATGGAAGCTATAAGTAATGTAACATGGGAGCAAAGATGAATGGCAAATGAAATATGACCTGGGTGGCACATGAGGAAAGCTATAATGATCAGGATAATCTTAATATGATGATTCATTTTAGGTAACAAGGTGGGAGATATGATGAGGAAAAAAAAATGGCATTTCTTACCAAAGTAACAGTGTGCTCATTGAGAAAGTTTAATTGAATAGGTTACAGTATGATTTTGAATCACAGTTCCTCTGTTGAGGCAATGAAAGTTTATTTAGGTACTTTTGTAAGTAAAGGTATAGGGTTTATAACAAGGTATGAATTTATTGCAAAATATTCCCATCCTCTTCATTCCTGTTCCTTCTACAAATTCTCTTCGTCCATATGGCCTATGGCCCTAGATTCCAAATATTGACTTCCCTGCAATAGTTTCTCTTTCCTTCCAGGTGACATCTACCGTGGGCAGTGATATATTGGGAATAAACATTTTAAAAAAGGTGGACTTGACTCCTCTGCTAAACTTTTTTACTAGCTCACCTTTACTGGGAGCAAAAAGTTATGATTCTTTTTGCTCTGATTCCATTTTGTTTTCTGCAACTGGGCATCTCCTTCTCCTAATTACCACAAAACCACCACTATCACATACATGCCATGACAGAACACTGAAAATTTCAGAGGGTTTTTTTGTATGTAATTTCTTTGTACCTGTTGTGGCCGTTTCCTCTGATTTCAATACCATCTCTCTCCTTCCTTATTTGTCCACTTCTTATTCAAATGTATCCCACTCTATTTTTTCCTCAAAGTCCTAAATTGCATGCTTCTTCCTATAGAAACTTAAACCTGTATAATCGTATTTATCAAGTTTAAAACTCTGCAAGGATGAAATGCTATTCAAGTTGTCTTTGCATGTCCCATGACAGACATAGAGAAGACATTGTCTTCTGACCTTAAACGCAGTGCTTTGTATTGCTTCATGCCATAGTACATCATGAGGAAAGGAAAGTACGAGAAGCATTTATCAAGTGACTAACCATAATTTAAAACAAGCTAAGTTACGAAAAAGGTAATAAAACACCGTCTTTAAAGAACTTTGACTCCATTCATCATTTTAAAGACGTTTCTAGGCATAGATATTAATGAGACATTACAGAATTGATTGAGGAAACAAATGGCACTATAAAAACAGTTTACTACTATAAGTTTAACATAAACATTGCTTGTATATGGATTTCTGTTAATTAGCCAAGTTACTTAGAATTGGAATAAAGGATGGTAAATGATAATTTACTTCCAATTTCATTAGATTGTTGTACTCCTTTTTCTTCAATACTTTCGTGGCATTATTCTTATCTAGAAATATAATATTGTTAGTAGATTGCCACTCATAGTCAAAAATGTATTTCAGGACAGGAAAACATAATTTGGCTTCAAGTCACATGCTGCAAAGTGTCTAGACTCTGTATAGATCTATTTGCTCATCAATTTCATTTTATAAAACATGCTCACTGTTGAATTTTTATGTCTCGTCAGACACTTATAATCTTTAGGAGGATTACATTAAGCTGTTGAGCTTGTATATATGTATATATGTATGTCAGTAGGGATATGTTCAGCTACATATGATTTTACACTTATCTGAATAAAACCAAGAATTTGCAGATGATATATAACACTGAAAGCTGTAATGTTAGAGCTTGAAATGGATACTAATGGAAAATTTAGAAACCTATAACAAGACAAGCACAACTAATCTTCAACTTATGAAAGTTTTTTTAATTGAATATATAAAGAAACACTGCATATTGTAAAGCATGAAATCCACCAAGATCATTTAACTGGGCACCACAGATAGTTTGGCTAACACTTAATGGGTGAAAGTAGCCAGCACCCCATAACATACATTTTTCACTTTTATGGAGGAAAAATTGAATCGATTCTGATTTAGTCTCTAAGTCATTCACTGATAAAATACCAATAAAAGTTGCTTGAGTTTTTATTTATACAATGAGCAGACACTTCTAATGAGAGAAAATGTGATCATTAAAAAATACTATGATGTCTTTATCTTGATGGAAATAAAGTAAAACTTAATGTTTTATATGGGAAATTGATGAATAATTATATGACTTTTTTGGTCTAGACTGTATTACTATAGTTATTGCCTAATGATTAATTCAATGCTTATGGACCCAGCAAAGGAGGTAATTTCTGGGAACAGTAGGTAGGAGGGGCAAGAATTTGAAAGTAACTAAAATTTCAACATATTTCTGAAAGAATTTCTCTATAAATCTTTTAAAAAATATCCTTGAAAGTAGATTTCAGGCTGAACAGAATATAATCATAGGTCATTTACTGAGTTCTAAGAACATCTGTATTTCTTTTCATACTCAAACAGATAATTCTCATTTACACTGTAGTAGAATGCATAAATACCTGAACAGCTATTTCTTCAAAATACATACTTCAGTAATAGAAAATTTATTTTCAGAACTTAAAAGGATGTAATAGCATTGATTTCATTTAAGATCATATGCTGAAAACATCCCCCAAAATCTTTTTTAAACAAAATGCATTCCATTTGCTTTACATATAACAAAATGTCCCTTCTTGAATGTATGTTTTGACTTGTGACCACAAACAAATGACAGAATATTTGCATCACCTAAAATGTTTCCTGTATCCACTTCCAGTCAATTTAAACCATATAATCAACCTCAGGAAATCACTTCTCTGTTTTTCAATTTCCTAATCTAAATTAGATTCTTTTTCCTAAAGTTTCATTAAAAACAACCATTGGGTATGTTTTCATTATCCTAATAGAAGTCTTGTGAAATTTCTATACAAGTCTTCTTGGGATTTATATTTTCATTTCTCTTGGGTAAGTACCTATGGAAAGGATTGCTAGTTTTTATGATACATGTGTTCACTTATTTTAAAAAAGTTCAAAACTGGGGTTGTAAAAGTTTTATATTCTTTCTGCAAGAAATAAGAGTTCTAGTTGCTCCATAACCTTACCCGCAGTTGACATTTTTAACCTTTTTTATTCTAATCATATTTTTTCTTGGTGGCACTGGGGTTTGAACTCAGGGTCTTACATTGTTAGAAAGACAAGGACTTTACCACTTGAGCCATAATTCCAGCCCTTTTTGCTTCAGTTATTTTTTAGATATGGTCTCACACTTTTTTTCCTCACTCTGGCCTTGAACCATCATCCTCCTACCTATATCTCCCATGTAGCTGAGATTACAGATGTGACTCACCATCTGTAATTGTTGTTGAGAAACAGGATGGTTCACTAACATTTTACCCAGGCAAGCCAACAACTATGATCCTCCTGATCTCCACCTTCTGAATAGCGTGATTGCAAATGTGAGCCACTGCACCCAACCCTGTTAAAATCAATTAAAAATATTTATTCATATATAATCATATATTTAATTTGCTAACAGGTGATATTAAATATTTGCATGTACCTTTTGTTGATTTATATATCCTTTTTTGTGAAGAATCTGGCTTTTGTATTAGATTATTTATTTTTGACTTGTAATAGTTTCTTTTTGTTTGTTTTGGTTATATTGAAGTTTGAACTCAGGGTTTCACACTTGCAAAACGGGCAATATACTGTTTGTGCCACACGCCCAATCCTTTTTGCTAGGGCTTTTTGGAGATATTTTGCCAGGATATTTCTCCTCCTATTTTAAACTTCCTGCCATGGCTTGAGTGACAGACACCTGCAACCACACCAGCTTTTTTCCATTGAGATGGAGTCTCCCAAATTTTTTGTCCTAGCTAGTCTGGAACTGCACACCTCCTATCTCAGGTTCCAAGTACCTAGGTTTACAGGCTCAAGCCTGTAACTGTGTCACGTTTTAATATTCATACAAATTCAACATTCACTATATGTTTTGTGAATATCATTTTCTGGTCCTTGGCTTACCTGTTCATTTTCTTCACAGACTTTTGAAAAATCTTAGTGGTCATGTTGATGTTCAATTTATCAATTACTTTTTCATGTTTGTGGTTTTTATGCCCTAAGAAATCTGTGCCTATCACAAAGCCTTGTACAATTTCCCTATATTTTCTAATTTTTTAAGTTTAATTTAGTTTTAGCTTTTATATCAAGATTTCTTCTATATTTCATTTTAGTTTAGTTTCAGCTTTAGCTTTTACACCTAAATTTCTTCTAAATATTTATTTTATTTTAGAATTAGCATTTATATCTGTGACTCATTTTGAGTTCATCTGTATGCATGATATGAGTCAAAATTTATTTTTTACATATTGATATGTAGGCATTTATTGAAAAGAATATTCTGCATTGAAGTGTTGAAGTACCTTGGTAACAACTGAAAATTAATAGACTATACATAAAAGTCTATTTCTGGAATCATTGGTAAGTCCCATTCATATATAACTGTAACCTTGCATCAGTGCTATGCTTTTTGATTACAGTAGAAACTTTATAATAGATGATAAGTCTATATTTTCAATATTCCTAGGTCTACCATATATTTCCATATAAATCTTAGAGCCATCTTCTTGATTTCCACATTAAAAGTCTATAAATTTTTATTAGAATTGTAATTAATTTATAATTCAGTTGGGAATATAATTCAGTTGGGAACTCAGTTATGAATGAATTTAGTATAGCTCTCCACTTAACATAGGTCATACTTAGTTTTAGCTGTTTTGTAAGTTGTATTTTTTAACTTATGCCTTATTATTCATATTTTTGAATGTTATTGTGAAGTGCTTTTTTAATTTCCACTTCCCATTTTTCCATGTTAGTATACAGAAATACAATTTTTATTGACTTTATGCCATGCTACCTTACAAACTACTAGTTTTTTAATAAAATTATTTAAATATGCATATGTATATATTGTATATATGTATGCATTTGGATTTACAATGTACATATCCCTGTTGTCTGGCTTTAAAGATGACTTTAATTATTTTCAACTTTTTAAAGATTTTGTTATTTTCAAAATTTTTTGGTGATTTGAATCTCTAGCGGAGTGCTTATTTAAATATTTTAATGGTGAGAATGTAACTAGGCCTCTCAAGAACAGAACCAATTCTCTCTCTCTCTCTCTCTTTTTGTGTGTATATAAATATATATATTTTCCATAATTTATTTTATATAAAGAGAATTTATTAGGCTGGCTTACATGGCTGAAAGCTATTTGCATGCTGGAGAACCCAGTACCTTCTCAACGCAAGGCACTGGAAACCTGTGAACAAGGGGAACCAGTGATGCATCCTCAGTCTGAAGCTGACAGCATGGAAGCTCCCTTGAGAGTTGCTGGTGTGAGACTGCATTGAATGTTGAAGAATCTGGAGTCTGATGTCTACAGATGATGGCAGGCACGATAGATGCACTTGCTCAGAAAGAATGGAGCTTGTAAACACTGGCTGGCTTCCGCCTTCTTCCACCCTTGTTCTGTTTAGGCTTCTAGCTTATTGGACAGTGCTGGCCACTTTCAGAATGGATCTAACCACTCAGTTGCTATTCCAATACCTCTGAAAACTCCCTCATAGACACAACCTGAAGTGCGCATTATCCAGTTGAGGGAATTTCCATCTTAATATACTGAGATATATTTATATCATAACTGGATATTCAATTTGCAGAAAGATTTTCCTGCATCTTTTCAAATGAAATGTGATTTTCTTTCTTTATCCTAATAACATGGTCAAATATTATATTTGAATTTGATTTTGAATATTAAACCAACATGCAATACCAAAATATATTTGCTCATGGTTTATTTTCCTCCTTATATGATTCTTACTCAGGTTTGCTAGTGTTTTGCAATACTTGTGAAGCCCTGTCATAAAAAAATGTTGGTCTGGGTTATTCTTTCCTCCTAATAACAGTGCATGGTTTGCTGTCAGTGTAATGCTAATCACATAAAATAAGTTTGGAATTGGTAATTGGTTTTTCTTCTTCTTTAGTCAGAAAAAAATCTGACTGTTAGTTATTATTTGTTCCTCAAATGTGTTTGGTAATTTTCACCAGTGGAAACCATCTTGGTATGGATCTTTTCTGTGGGAAGATGTGATAGTTAATTTTGGTTGTCAGCTTGCCTAAATTGAGAAATACCTAAGAAATTGATAAAGAACAGTTATGGGGAGTCTGTGAGAATGTTTCCAGAGAAAATTGGCATGTGGTTCAGACAACCTGTACACATGGTGACACCTTCAAGTAGTCTGGAGGCTCAGGTGGAACAAAAAGTAGGAGGGGGAAGCTCTCCCACATTCCCAGCCTCCATTCTTCTTAAGTGTGTGCATTATTTGATGCTGCCATTGTCTGCAGATATCAGACTCCAGATCCTTTGAAAGTGGACTCATACCAGCAAGTCTTCAGAGAGCTTCCAGGCCTTCAGCCTCAGACTGAGGCTGCATCACTCCTTTGTTCTGAGAATTCCAGCTTCTTGGACCTAGCAGCTGCTGGTTCCCCTGGCTCTCCAGCCTGCAATGGCCACTGTTGGACTATTAAACTTCTGGTCTTGTAAGTCAATCTAGCAAAATCACTCTTAAAATTATATATGTATTCCATGGGTTCTGTTCCTCTGATGAACCCTCACTGATATCAAAGATATTTTAGTTACAAATTCATTTTTAAATAAATATAAATATGTTCTATTTCATTTAAGTAAGCTTGATCATTTGAAAGGATTTGTTCAAGGAATTTATAATCTTCACAATTTCAAATATCTGTTGAGTAAAAATTTGTTCACATTAATTTTACTCAATTTAAACAGAATCTGTACAGACCTTCCTTATAATTCACACTATTAAAATTTATGTCTTATTTCAATAATTTTAACTGTGGCATTATATATTTTAGGAATTTTTCAGTTTTGTAAGCTTTTCGTTATCCTCTATTGCTTACTTATTTGCATTTTCATTGATCTCTGCTTTTTACTATTCCTTTATTTTACGATTTTTTAGACATATATTCTTTTAACAGTTTATTAAGGTATATACAGGCAGTACCTGGCTTATGATGGTCCTTACTTCCAGTAAAGTATTTAATAAATTACATGAGCTATTCAATCCTTTATTATATAATAATCTTTATGATAGATGACTTTGCCCATCTGTAGGTTAATACAACTGTTCTGAATTCAATGAAGTTATGCTAAGCTAAGCTAAGTGTTTGGAGGTTTAGTTGTACAAAGTATGATTTTAACTTAAGATATTTTTATCTTACTAAAGGGTAATTGTTATGTAACTACATTGTAAGTTGGGGCACATCTGTGAAATAGTCTTGGTGGCCAAATTTTTACCTTCAGTACTTTAAATATGCTGGTTCTACTGTCTTTGGAATTCATGGTTTGGTTAAGATGTCTGTCATAATTTTTGTATGGGTTCTAATATACACAACAATGCTGAACATAATGATTCATCTTTTTCTGGACTCTTGTAATATTTTCTTTTTTTAGGTACTTCTTACATTTTCCATTTACTCCATTAATAGGATAGAATAAATATTAGATTTAAATATTTCAACTTCTTAAATTGTCTTTGCTGCTAGTACCACCATCTCTGATATGTCTAGGCCTTGTTCTAATGACTAATTTTCTTTTGCTTTTGGTCCACAAAAGATTCTTGCTTCTTTTCCGTCCTAGCACATTTTATTGGATGCTGGGTATTGTGAATGTTGCATGGCATTTACACAACATCAGGCTTTGTTTTGTAAGTATTTAAATTGCAGACTCTTTAATTTCTTTGAGGCCTGTATTTAGTCATCACTGGTGCATGGCTATGGTTATGGTGCACGATAACCTTTTCTGCATCAGTACTACTCTGATATGGATTCTCTGGGTCTTCACTGAATGCCCTGGGTCTATCCAAAGATTCTTATGAAATGATGGTGGTGAATTGAATGCAATTAGTTAATATATTAATTTTCTATTATTGAATAAAAAGATGGGTTTTTTTTGCAGTGCTGGGGTTTAAAGTCAGGGTCTTATGCTTGATAGGCAGGTACTCTTAACATTTGAGCCACTCTGTCAGCCCATTTTTTTGTGATGGGTTATTTTGAGATAGGGTCTTGGGAACTATTTGCCTAGGGCTGGCTTTGAACTGTGATCTTCCTGATTGCTGCCTCCTGAGTAACTAGGATTACAAGCATGAGCCACCAGCACCCAGTCCTTTTTTTTTTTTAAAACAGTCTGAGAGAATGATATTTTATTTATTTTTTTCCCTTTCTTGTGGTGCTGGGTGGGGTACATTGTGGCATTTACAAATGTTCTTACAATGTATCAAATAAAACATCCATGTACTGATATCATGGCCTGTAGTTTATATACATGGCACTGTGTATTTGAGTTTTCTGTGTAGGGCATCACAGGATGAAATCAACATGTTGTCTAAATACTTTTCTGAAGGCTCTGAGGAAAATTCCACTTCCAACCTCATCCTGGTTGGTAGATTTCAGCTTTTTGCCATTATCCAACTGAAATTCCCATTTTCTTGTGGACTATGAGCCTATATTGTCTTAATTCTTAGAGGCCAGCTATATTCCTAACCATCAACCCCTTCCATATTCAAAACATCAATAGTGCAGGAATTCTTTTTCATGTCATTCCTGCCTCATGTTTCCTTTTCTGCATAAAGAAAAAGCAAAAGTAATGGTGAAAAAGTAGGAAAGGATTTTAATCAAAATAACCACTTGGAGAAGATGTATGCTAAGCATTTCAGCCCACCTTTGGGCTAACATGAACTAACCTAACATGAGCTTCAGGTTTAGAGAATGAATTGCATAATTAAGCAGTCTTGGTCAAACTGCGATCTGGTTGGTCATTATCTCAATCCTGTTTCTGCTAGGTGACTCTTGAGCAGTCCTTATCATTTGAAGAGACAATCCAGTTCTTATGAAGTGATTACTTCTGCTAGTTAGGGGAAGACACAATTTTCATCACAGGTAACTTCTTCTATTATGGGTAATCCTATCATAGTATGGTGATCTATCTGTGAGGCTTTCCTATTAGTGAAATCCAAGGTAACTGCCAGTTTAGGACAGTGACTGGAAATTTTCAGGCACCTTTTCAGGGATCTGGAACAGGACATTGTAAAAGCTGATAGGAAAATACCTTAGTTATTCTTTTCTTTCCCCCGTTGGCCTTAAACAGGGATTAGATGTGTCAGGTATCACCAGTATTTAGACAGACACATCTTGAATGGTTAACATGCCTATATGCAAAGTTAAGCAAGAGTTTGACCCAAAGTAAAGAAAAGAGATGCAAAATGAAGCCAGAGATGCCTGGCTTCTATCCTGCTTTCAGCTATATTATGGTTCCAAGTAAGCAGTCAGTGTTTTTCAACAGAAGCAGTTTCTAATACAGTATTACATAAATAAATGATTTAGACTTCCCTTACTATTTTAGTAGATTTCTCCCATCTTGTTCTTTTATGTAATGTTCTACTTAAATGTTTATGTTGTAGAAGTGCAGTGTATGTCCTTGAGAAAATTATCTCCTTCTGGTTTTCAAGTATCCTTGCATATTAAATGGGCTAAAGAGGATGAATTAAATATTCTGTTGACCAAATTACTTTACACATTTTATTCATTCCTCCAAATATTTATTGACCATCTGCTGCATGTTGGACAACATTCTATTCAGTAAAATACAGCAGTGAACAAAATAAACTCTCTGACTTGATGGAATTAATAGACTATTGTGGTGTAGCAGTAATAGATAAATAATAAATTAACATAAATATGAAAAGTAGTGATAAATACTCTGAAGAAAATGAGGAAATATAGGGAGAAATAGAAGGAGGAGGGAGTAAAAGTGGGAAGGAGGAAGAAGAGACAAAGAAAGAGAGAAAGATTGCTTTTGTGAGGGATGTCAGGGAGGATCCCTTTATAAATGTGCCAGTCAGGCAGAGAACTTTGAGAAGAAAGAGAAAACTAAGAGAATGAGACATGTGGATTTGGAAAAAGACATGAGTCAAGATAAGAAAAATGCTACATTCAGGATACAAAAGCACGGATAGAATTTTTGAACAAGGGCAAGGTAAAGAGTATACTTCAAATAGAGTTAGAAAGGAAGAAAATGGTAGGGCATGAAGTCAAGGTTCAGATCAATTGGGTGCTGTAGCCATTGTTCAGGTACTTAGCTGTTTATTCTGAGTAGGTCAAAGAACATTGGGTGAGTTACAAGATAAACTTACATGCTAGACATCAAGTTCAAGTATACGCAGTTAAATAATATGTATTATATATGTAATTGCATATTATATATAATTTCCAGATACAACTATGAATTTTATATAAATATAAATGTTTTCTTGAAGTTACCATTGAAACTACAAGCTTCAAGAACATCTAAGTATTAGTCTGATTTTTTTTTTTTTTACATTAAGGAATGAATACCTTCATTAGCTTACTTTCTCTCTCCCTCCCTATCTCTCTCTCCTCTTCTCCTTTACCTTCCCTGCCCTTTCTCTCTCTTTCCCTTTATCCCTCCCATTTTTCCAGGGTCAGTTATATGAAAGAGTATGAACAGTGCAGATTTTAATGCCCTGCTTCAATGCTTTGTAGTAACTCAAAAAATTTTTAATTTCTTTGAACTGCTCTTTTGCAAAGTGAAATCTGATGCAACAATGAGACATATGAATTACCAGAAGAGATACACAGAAGAAAAACATTTTATATTTCAATGCTTTTTATTGTTTTTGGAATAAGGGTCCCGTGCTTTTAATTTGCACTAGGCCTTATAAGTTGTGTTGTCAGTCTGCTCATTTAATCTTATCTCTCAGATTTTCCTCATTCATAGGGATCTAAATTTATATCAGATGAGGACACTTCTTTGGATGCACAAAGGTGTCAGTGCTCCTTTCAGGCAATTGTTGGAGTGGGATTCAGCACTGCGTCATCCGGTATCTATGTAGAATGAATGCAAGTGTTCTGTAGAACAAGGGAAGGAAGACATCATTTCAGAGCTTTTAGCCATCTGCATAATAATTCATGTCTTAGTCTATCCTGTGTCCTATCAATTCCTTTCTCAAGGCCTTTTTTCCAGGGAGAGGAGCAGTACTGGGGTTTGAACTCAGTGCTTCCTATTACTCTACCACTTGACCCACATACCTCCAACCCTTTTTGCTTTGGTTTGTTTTTCAGATAGGGTCTCTCAATTTTACCTAAGCTAGCCTCAGACTGTGATCTTGCTACCACCACCTCCCAAGTAGCTGGGATTATAGGTATGTGTCACCCCACTCAACAAGTATCTTAAACAATAATAATTTATTATCTATTAAACACTGTGTCGAGTTTTCTAAAAACTTTGAAGTATTAAACCACTTAAATATCATAATAATTTATGAGATAGAAATTATTAATCTCCATTGAATAGAAAAGGAAACAAATCAATAGATAGATAGACTGAGAAATCATACCACTAGTAAGTAAGTGGAAAAGAGGGGTAATAAAATCAAGTAGTCTGAAATCAAAAATTCCTTGATATCTTATTCCATGTAAGAGAGTGAGCAATACAATTCTCTGGGAGTTCAGAAAAGAGACAAGCTCTCTTCTGTATTGACCTTAGACACAAAGGCCAAATCTTTAGAGACATAATTATGAAGGAAGAGAGGTCTGGGAATATTGTCCATTTGTTATTTTAATGACATACATAACTTAGGAGCTGAAAAGGAATACAGTCATTGCCTAGTGCAAGAAACTCTTTGAAATTAAGAATGTGGGACACAGAAATGATAGGTGATTCTATAAAGACCACATAGCTTATTAGAAGGAAGACTGGGAATAGAACCTTGGTTTCTTGATTTCTGCTTTGGAGCTCTTACTATAAAAACTCCTAGTTTTGCATACCCACTAGGTGAATTGTTCTGCTTCTATGCACAACTCTCAGTCTTCTGCAGAGGGCTATTCATCATTCTGAAGGCAGGGACTATAGCATATTAAGCACAGCTCCAAGAGCAAAGATAAATGATACCGACCAGAAGACTAGGGATATTACCTGGTAGTGCTCAGGTTTTGTTTTTAATTCTGTTTAAGAAATCAGCATGTATGTTGCATGCATTTCACTTAATGAAATATAATGAATTTCATTGCATAATATTTTAAGCATACGACTTCAGCTGTGATCTGTCCCTCATGATGAAAATACAAAGGTGAATTGTGAAAACATAATTAAATATACAGGGGGAGGTGGCCCAAATAATGTATACACATGTAAGTGAATGTAAAAGCAATAAAATAAAATTTAAAGATAAAAAATAGTTACATACAGATTGTTAAGCACATCATTTTGTCCTATTATTTGATGCCTTTGGCCTTATCCACAGTCTATGCTAATTTAAAGTATGCTTTCTCCAGAAAAGTTTTCCTTAACCCCAGATCCCAGCTTCATCCAGAAAACCACTAGACAAAGGACACATTCATAAAATATGGGTTCATAATATCAGGAGAAAGGGAAAAGAGTTTAAAATCATACTCTTTCTAGCTGTCATTTACATTCATTCTACCTTCCATACCATATTGTATTCTGTTTGTGAAAGCTTGTCATTTCTATTAGACTTGGAACATTGTACTTAAATATGTATCCTTATCAAAACATAATCAAACTCAAGCACAAAATATGCTTGAGTTACCGAATCGACATGCATTAAAATGATAATAAATATGAAGCTGCTTCACTTTAGGTATATGAACTTCATTAATTTGGGGAAAAAAGTGTTTTCCAAAATTCATTCAATGAAATTGACAATGTAATAAAAAAAAGTACTACTTATTTACAAGGATTTGCCTATTTTCTTTGCCTTTAGATATCAATAAATTGTAATACTTGTATAGATTAAATTAATATTAATATAAGCAGTTTTACCTTAATTTGAGTTGAAACATATCCAATATTCATTTCTGAATGGATCACTGTGTGTGCACAATCTATCATTTGGGTAATATAACATAAATTTATTGAATTGGCTTCATGTTTACTGCAATGAGTTTTAAATGACATGCAGATGAACCAGAATATAGATATCAAGAAAGCAGTGAAAGCAGAAATTTTGAGATATTAATTAAAAGATAAAATAGTAAGATTATTGGCAGATGAGATAGACCAAAATAATACAGAAGGAGAAAGGGCTACTACGTAGTCTCAGAATTGAGAGTTTCTTAAAAAGAAGACTGAAGAATAAGGAAACATGTGTGTGTGTTGAGGTGAGGGAGGAAAAGAGTCTTTCATGTATGTGCACACTTATTTTTGAAATACTGGCTGATCATTTATACAATACACTTTGGCTTCATCCAGTAAACCACTAGACAAAGGACACATTCATAAAGACATTGGTTCCTAGTATCAGGAGAAAGGGAAAAGAGACCTGAGCAACATGACTTTAGAAACTGAAATACAGAAAGACTAGTGATAAATGACTTTAAATTCCCCTTTTGTTTTGTTTGAGATGGGGTTATCTAGGCTGGCCACAAACTCAAGATCATCATGGCTCAGTCTTACTAGTTGCTGGGATTACAGGCACAAGATGCCTTGCCCTGGCTATAGCATTCTTGTTAAGAGTGAAATTTAAACCAACAGTGATGGATACCAAGAAATAATCAAATTTATATCACACAGGAATTGTCACTCCCGGCTATTTCTAAAAATATATGTGGTTTTAAAAACAAGCAGATCAATAGATCTCTTCTGACCTTATGGCACATGGATACCATCTCCTCACACACCCCAAGAGAAGAGCTGAAGAGCAGATAAAATCGTGGACCTTTGGGATTTAGCACACAAGACACAGGTGAGGGTGGATATACTCTACTGAAAACAAGTACTAAGGAAATACATGCAGAGCAAATTGCAGTTGCTCCCTCTTTCTTCACCTTTTATGGTAGGATGTCACTAGCTAATACATATTATGGGCTGAATTGTGTCCTCTCAAATTCATATGTTGAAGTACAAATGCATAGTACCTCAGATTGTGACAATATTTGGAACTAAAATAATGAGAGAGGTAATTAATGTAAAATAAGGTCATATGGGTAGGCCCTAATTCTGTGTGAATGGTTTTCTTACAAGGAGAATAGATTAGGACACTTACAGATTGAAGAACACCTATGAGGACAGAGAGAAAGTAGCTATCTGCAAAGCAAGGAAAGAGGTCTCAGAGAAAAACAAACATGTTCCACCCTTATCTTGGACTTTTAGGCTAAGAAATGAGATGATTAATGTTGATGTTCAGGCTTCTCAGTGTAGGAAACTAATATAGTGCCTGAAAGAAGTCAGAATACAAGATTGTTATGTAGCAATATGAAGATTAAAGAATTAATTTGAAAAAAAATTGGAGGTGATTGATTTGAAAAGGGATAAGTGAGGAGAATGGAGGTGGGAGGTACTATTTTTCTCAGCAAACTTTACATAACTGACTTATTAGATAGGAACATGTATAAATTTTGACAGCAATTAAACTAAAATTTAAAAATACAGACCTTTCTTTTCTGGTTAAACCAATGTAAAATATGAAGCAAACTTTTTTTCTGACTTTATTCTTGGAAATCTTGGAGGCTTCGATTTGATGTGTTCCCAGAAAAACAAATTCCATTCTGGTTATTATAACCCTTTTATATAAGGTGAAAACATCATAAAAAGGTTATATTAACTGTTTAAAAATTCATAGAGATCAACCAAGATTCTATTCAAAGTGAGCAATTATTGTTGATATTATCCTATTTTTATATTCAAGCTAAAGGAAGAAGTTCAGGGATCACGAGGGATGTTCTACTTTGTCCTTTTAGATACACATGTCGCCATCTTTCTACTCTCAAGCTGAAAGTTATACATTGCATCAATGAACCCCCATGTCTTCTGGGAAACCATTTCTAGAAGTCAGAGGCAGGGAAATGTGAGAAAGGGGTATGACCTGCCCCTGCCCCTGCCCCTGCCAGGATACCTTGCTTTGGTGGTGTCCCTTGATTGAAGATTACTGCTCCTCCCAAATCTACTGTTATTACAAAACTCTACCCTTTGAGATTCTATCACCTAGTTTTTTTTTTTTCTTCCCTCTTTTGAGCTTCAGCTTGATACTAACTCCAGGCTGTTTCTCTATTCTTAGCCCCTTTATCTTTATAAATAATCCCTCTACAAACAAACACACCTTGAAGTGTTCTATTTTGAATATGTGAAAGGACATCTATTGAGACTCAAACTGGATTTGTAGAATATGACTAGGTATATTAGACACTAATTAGCTTTTTCTTTGTTTATTGATTTTATAGCTTATTTTAATATAGGTAGTAATTTTAAACTTATCTTGAAATTTAAAGAGGTTATTCAGTTACACATAGTATTTATTAGCATATCAAGATTTTGTCAATTATACAAATGAACAACAAACTACAACAATTCATTGCATGTAAATAGTGAGATAAAAAGGGAAATTGTGCATTTGGATAGAGCTGCTAAAATGTGTCATTCCATGGAAACAAGATGCATGTTGTCATCATGCATTTTGTTCATTTTATTATTTATTTGTGGCAATTTTCTAAAGTTGGAGAAAGTAGCTATGTTTTCAGTGTACCTGCATCACTTGCACACAACATAGAAATGTAAAAACTAAAGTGGTTTTCTAGGTAATACAGTAAGCCTAGCTTATTCATTGATTTATTACACAGTTTTAACCAAGCATGGTCAAAAATAATAGTATTTTTTTTTTAAAGTCGGACTGAGGGCATGGCTCAAGTCCTAGAATGTGTGCTAAGGAAGCAAAAAACCCTGAGTTTAAAACTCAGTACCAAAAAAATTGCAAGGAAGTTTCAAAAACAAAAACTTTAAGTTGCCACATGCACATTACGCAGCTCAGTTGATGTAAAGAAGCTCTCAGTGAGTCCTGCACTGTAGTCACTTGTGTTTAAATCATTGTGTGATCTGCTGAATGTTTCTCTTGTGCAGGCACAGAGTGAGTTTGGAGGATTCTGCAGTCTTAAAGATTTTGTGTGTAGTAAAAGCAATATCTCCATGCCAAGTCTCATTATCACCCTCTTTCCAAACCAGTGCTTTGCATAGCAAATTGATGTTGGTAGAGGGGACTAAGAATAAATCTTTCCTCAACTTTGCCACTCATAATTAGGTCTTGGTTCTAGTCATTAGTTTTCTTTGCCCTCTCTTCCCTGGAACTCTGCTACTCTTTATAATTAAATCACGGGCTCCTTCCTTAGGTGTTTCTGCCCTCTGGCTCTAGGAGAGATCTTTTTTTTATTCTACCAAGGAAGAATTCTGTCTTTCAAACTTACTTTCATTTGGTAATTCATCATGCTGTACTTTTAATTGTCTTCCTTCTGTACAAAAAAGTGCATCCAGCAAGCATTACCAGGATACTGTATTTTTTTTATAATTTTCACTTACACAGAATACTTTAAATTCCCCAAATATTATACACAACACTGCGTATCTATCTTTTTTTTGCATATCTGTTTTGGCTCACTGTTGGTAAAATCTGATTGTTGCATTGAAAGAACCTTCTACCAAGGGAGTGTTATTTTTTTGCCCTTTGGTGTCAGGTGGTCCAGTTCCAAAATCCAATTTTAGAGTCAGCTTCCTTGGATCACTCCTGATACCAACAATTTTGTGGAGATTGGCTTGGGAAAGACATTTATGAGGCATAGGATTTGCATGCTGAAACTGTATTAAGAACTACCCTCAGGGTCAACACCTGTGGAGGAGTAAGAGAAACAATATAGGACAGATTGATTGAACTGAGTTATAGTTCCATTAAAGGTCTCAGTTGATCCTGAGGGAAGTCTAGCAATGGGACAATGATTCAGAATTGTTTCAACTTGAGGCAAGGACACCAGGTGTTCATATTCTCACATCAACCAGTTATTGGCTGCATTATGTTCACTTCCAGGAGGGAGATGTGACCTTGGACAAAGATGTTCTTTCATCTAAACCATCAACAGTCAGTACTCCCAGCAGACAGAACAGTGCATTAGTCTAGAAGGGTAATCCAGGTATCACATCCCAATACTCCTGTAAATGTAGACCTGTTTCAAGTGAGCCCAATATAGAAACAAGATCCGTTTTACATGCCTTATCAGATATTTCTGATACATATTGCTAGTATTAGTATATAATGTCACCAGTCACATATGAAATGCTATTCTATATACATGTACAGATACATCCATTAAGTTGGATGTGTCTTATGTGTTCACATTTTTCAACAGCTTATATATATTATCTAAATGTGTGTGTATGCAAATATACTACATAAGTCATTATAAAATTATAAAAATCAGATTAGGTTTCTCGTTATCATTATTGTAAAAGGTGATATGAAAATTGGAAAGAAGAGGAAGAAGAAATTTAACAAAGACATGCTACATTTGTAGTTTTTAGTATAAGGAAAAAAGATAGGAATAATTCATGGCAGCCAAAGGGTTTGAAGAGAATAGAATTTTACAAATACTTTGGAGAGAAGGGAGCACAAGATGTAAGGAAGGAACATGAATAAATAAAGACTGGTAAGTTAATGATGATTCTGAAGGGTCTGAGCTATTGAGCTCATTTTTAAAAATTCATACAGGAAAGAAACAAAGGAATGAAAAGGTTTGGACTATTTAGCAATTATGCAGATCTTAGAAAATTGCTTATAAAATTAAAATGTATACTTAGTGAATATTTCTTTTACAGAAGAAATGAGAGTTAAGTTAAAAATATTAACAACCAATCTTAGATTTCTTTCTGACTCTTTCTCTGTCTCAATTTGTAAATTTGTTTTTTCTACTTCTCTTCTCATTATTTGGACCCTCTGAGAATTTTTTTTTTTAACAAAGGCTGTATTTCACTAAGTTGGAGGACACAACATTTCTCCTCAAATGATTTCTTTAACCTGGTGGGTATCCTAGCAGTTGACTTTCCCACTGCAGAAATCAGATATTCTGCTCTTAGAAGACTTTTTTTTCTACACAGCCCTACAGCTGCCTTCAGGCAACAGTTACAGGCAAAGATAACACTAAGTTCTGTAGAACTAAGACATGATGTATATGTAAACAAAATAATCTTGATGTAGTAATTTTGTTTCCAATAATCTTATCTATTTTACAAAGTAAACACCATCTCTATAAGACTTCAGTCTACTTTACACTCTGAATTTGGAATTACAGGGAAACAAAACCATGCCTGAAGAGAAGATAAAATAGCAATCCTTTCCTCCAACAATATTCTCAGGTTCAAAAAAATGTGTTCTTTCTATTTTTCTTCACCTCTTCTATTAGATGACCATTATTTGTTTTAATGTATTGTTATTTTCAATGCTGAATCTCAATGAGAATTTTTTTTGTTAAGAGAGAGGTTTCAATAAAAATTTAAAATTAGTTTGTGTAGTAAATAATAAAATGTTCTTTTAGTTGGTACTGAGATTGGAAAAATCACCACACTGTTTATTTTTATGTGCATCATTAACACTTATTAGCCACTGAGTGCCAAATATGTGGCAAAACTTTAAATAAATCATTTGTAATCATGACAATGAAAAGATTGTATTATTATTCATAGACAATAAAGGTAAAACAACTGATCCACGTTAATACAGAAATTCAACTCCAGAGTTGAAATTTCACTTGGATTAATCTGATTCAACAATCTTGTACTTTGTAGATGCTAACACATAGGTCAAGCTCCTTCAAAGATAATTTGGAAACCTTTGGAAGTTGCAGCTGGCTCTGTGACTGACTGCTTTGCCAAGATCCCTTCACTGGTCAGAGATGTCCCACCTTCCAGTTTCTCATTGTTAGCTGCTGACAGTTGCACTACAGTTTCTTCTTAGGATTGCCCTCTGGGAATGGGGGCCATTTTGTGCAGGGAGGATGACCTTGTCGACATACCTGGGCTAGAATTAGCCAAGGGATGAGACAGGCTAAATTTTATCAGAATGTACTGTACATCTTTGTAGGAAGCAGCTTCCTATTTTTCTCACTTCTGTGTGCATTTCACCTGAGAACAGCACCTTAATAAATCACTGATAAGAGAATTCCCACACAGGGGCAATGCTTCTCGGGAACATGACGAAAGTCTGAGCTGTAGTAATAACCTAAATAGTAATGTGATTCCAGCTCAATATGAGTAAACATGTAATGATGAACAACAGCAATGACAACAATAAAAAGCCTAGCAATCTTTTTTTGTATAATTATATTATGCGTCATTTCCTGGAAATATTATAGTCAAATAGACATCAACTGGAAAATTATTTATTGGGACTTATAATACTGTTAAGATAATTAATACCTTTTAAAGCATAGATCTGTGAAATTTTTGACAAATTACATTGAATGCTACATAAATTACACATTTTTATAGGTCAGGATTATTTTTAATAGTAAATAACAGAATCTCAATTCAAATTATCTTAGACCAAAAAAAAAATTTATTGGCTCTTATGCTTTTTAAATGAAAGGGCAAAGTTTACATTAGATATAGTTGGCTGTAAAGTATACCATTTACTTATTCTGTCTATCCTTTGGTTATGTGTGGATTTATTCTACATGTGGGTGGTAAAGACATGCTGGTGTAAAGGTAACCTTTCCATTGCTCAGGAAAATTCAAATTGGCTTTACCTAAATCATTTTCTAGTTTTAAATTAATTATTGTGTTCATTGTATACCAGACTCGCATTTGAACCTGAGTACTGTGAAGAGAAGAGGCAAATATATGATTGATAGCACAACTATGGCTATGCAGAATAAAGAGAGGTTTGCAGTAAAACCATGAATAGACAATGTGAATGCATACTTGGCAGAAAAAAATGCCTTTTGCAATAGTCTATTAGTGAATAAATTAGTGTAACATCAAAGACAATAGTGAGGCCCAACATGTTTGGAAAATGCTACATTAGATTATGATGTAACACTCTTCAGTTGCTAAAAATGCTAGTGGAAACTGAATTTCAGATGGTTATATATCATACATTACTTTTCCTAAATTTATTTGCTCTCAGGGATTATTTTTCATGAAGTATTTTATGGAACCCAGAAAAAGGCAGGTTCATAGATTCCTCTATTTATTAGCTATATTACTTTGGAAAAATAGTTAAATTCTCTTGGCTTCCATTTCTTCAACTCAAAACTGAAACAACTAAATAATCTTAATTGCATTACCTGATTAGAGAAAAGGGGTTACAGATACTTGGCTTTGTAAAGATAGTTTGTGTTGGGCCAAATAATATTAATTTGGAGATCACTGGTTGCCTCTTCAAAGTATTAAATCTTATTTTGAAAATAAAATTAAGGTTTTATTGTTTATTTCATATTACACTGATAAAGGTGGATGTAGAATTATTAAGAATAATTTATTAGCTAGGTATAATTATACCCACATTACATCTGGGGTGTCAAGAAAAAAATAGCTAGAGATTTGAAGGACAGTTGTGAGGTTATTGTAATAAATTGTGAACCGATGGGTACCTGAACTGAAGGAGCATAAGGGATAATGTACAACTTTTAAAAATCATAAAAATGATTAGAAGACTTTCTGAGTGACCCAATTCAGCAGTTTACCATGAAAATTTAATTTTTCCAAAAGTCTATTTAATAGAATAATAATGGGTGCTAAAAGTTGTGCAAGGTGTCCTTTTTTACAATACATTGTGAAATACAATAAAACTTATCAGTAAAATCTTCCTTTATATATAATTACTCATTTTGTTCAGTTCCAACTATTGCTAATAGTGTGTGGTATAAAAGACATTTTACTTCATATTTTAAGCACTTCAGAATAGTCCTATTGGAATAATACATAGATTTAGATAAAATGCCAATTGTAGTAATAGTCATAGTTTAGACAATATTGTAAAATTAAATAGCTTATTTTCAAATAACTCAGCAGAATAATAACCCCATAAAAAGTGAGGATTACACAAATATAAAAGTGCATTTCTAGAATTAAAGGTAGCAATTAAGAATAAAATCAGATTTAATGTCTGAAAATTCTATTTATTTAATAGGGCTTATAGAGAATGAATTTTCCTATATTTAGATCATTTGTATTTGTTATACAAATATGCTACAAATAAATTCAGAAAATTCTCATACTTATTGATAGATTCATGACTTATAAAATATAATAGGAATTAAGTGTTTTTCAAATTGATTATCAAGAAAGATAAAAAGAAAAGTCACTTCTGAATTATAGAACACAACTTGCACAATCAATTTTTTAAGTTATTACTTTCTTGGATGAGTAGTTACTTGTAAAAGAGACAAAAACAAAAGTTTAAGCTATCTTAAGCAATAGGGGGGAATATCAAGGAATCAAAGAAGAAAACATTAAAAAACAAAGATTTGAGAATAGGCAGTTTTGTAGTTTGTGAATCTGTACTATAAAGTTGACTCAGCTGCCAACTTTTTTTTTTTCATTTTTCTTTTATTATTCATATGTGCATACAAGGCTTGGTTCATTTCTCCCCCCTGCCCCCACCCCCTCCCTTACCACCCACTCCATCCCCTCCTGCTCCCCCCCCTTAATACCCAGCAGAAACTATTTTGCCCTTATCTCTAATTTTGTTGTAGAGAGAGTATAAGCAATAATAGGAAGGAACAAGGGGTTTTGCTGGTTGAGATAAGGATAGCTATACAGGGCATTGACTCACATTGATTTCCTGTGAGTGTGTGTTACCTTCTAGGTTAATTCTTTTTGATCTAACCTTTTCTCTAGTACCTGGTCCCCTTTTCCTATTGGCCTCAGTTGCTTTTAAAGTATCTGCTTTAGTTTCTCTGTGTTAAGGGCAACAAATGCTAGCTAGTTTTTTAGGTGTCTTACCTATCCTCACCCCTCCCTTGTGTGCTCTCGCTTTTATCATGTGCTCATAGTCCAATCCCCTTGTTGTGTTTGCCCTTAATCTAATGTCCACATATGAGGGAGAACATACGATTTTTCGTCTTTTGGGCCAGGCTAACCTCACTCAGAATGATGTTCTCCAATTCCATCCATTTACCAGCGAATGATAACATTTCGTTCTTCTTCATGGCTGCATAAAATTCCATTGTGTATAGATACCACATTTTCTTAATCCATTCGTCAGTGCTGGGGCATCTTGGCTGTTTCCATAACTTGGCTATTGTGAATAGTGCCACAATAAACATGGATGTGCAGGTGCCTCTGGAGTAACAGTCTTTTGGGTATATCCCCAAGAGTGGTATTGCTGGATCAAGTGGTAGATCGATGTTCAGCTTTTTAAGTATCCTCCAAATTTTTTTTTCCAGAGTGGTTGTACTAGTCTACATTCCCACCAACAGTGTAAGAGGGTTCCTTTTTCCCCGCATCCTCGCCAACACCTGTTGTTGGTGGTGTTGCTGATGATGGCTATTCTAACAGGGGTGAGGTGGAATCTTAGTGTGGTTTTAATTTGCATTTCCTTTATTGCTAGAGATGGTGAGCATTTTTTCATGTGTTTTCTGACCATTTGAATTTCTTCTTTTGAGAAAGTTCTGTTTAGTTCACATGCCCATTTCTTTATTGGTTCATTAGTTTTGGGAGAATTTAGTTTTTTAAGTTCCCTGTATATTCTGGTTATCAGTCCTTTGTCTGATGTATAATTGGCAAATATTTTCTCCCACTCTGTGGGTGTTCTCTTCAGTTTAGAGACCATTTCTTTTGATGAACAGAAGCTTTTTAGTTTTATGAGGTCCCATTTATCTATGCTATCTCTTAGTTGCTGTGCTGCTGGGGTTTCGTTGAGAAAGTTCTTACCTATACCTACTAACTCCAGAGTATTTCCTACTCGTTCTTGTATCACTTAAGAGTTTGGGGTCTGATATTAAGATCCTTGATCCATTTTGAGTTAATCTTGGTATAGGGTGATATACATGGATCTAGTTTCAGTTTTTTGCAGACTGCTAACCAGTTTTCCCAGCAGTTTTTGTTGAAGAGGCTGCTATTTCTCCATCGTATATTTTTAGCTCCTTTGTCAAAGATAAGTTGCTCATAGTTGTGTGGCATCATATCTGGATCCTCTATTCTGTTCCACTGGTCTTCATGTCTGTTTTTGTGCCAGTACCATGCTGTTTTTATTGTTATTGCTTTGTAATATAGTTTGAAGTCAGGTATTGTGATACCTCCTGCATTGTTCTTTTGACTGAGTATTGCCTTGGCTATTCGTGGCCTCTTGTGTTTCCATATAAATTTCACAGTAGATTTTTCAATCTCTTTAATGAATGTCATTGGAATTTTGATGGGAATTGCATTAAACATGTAGATTACTTTGGGGAGTATCGACATTTTTACTATGTTGATTCTACCAATCCATGAGCATGGGAGATCTCTCCACTTTCTATAGTCTTCTTCAATCTCTTTCTTCAGAAGTGTATAGTTTTCCTTGTAGAGGTCTTTCACATCTTTTGTTAGATTTACACCTAGGTATTTGATTTTGTTTGAGGCTATTGTAAATGGAATTGTTTTCATACATTCTTTTTCTGTTTGCTCATTGTTAGTGTATAGAAATGCTAATGATTTTTGTATGTTGATTTTATATCCTGCTACCTTGCTATAGCTAGTGATGATGTCTAGAAGCTTCTGAGTAGAGTTTTTTGGGTCTTTAAGGTATAGGATCATGTCGTCTGCAAATAGGGATATTTTGACAGTTTCTTTACCTATTTGTATTCCTTTTATTCCTTCTTCTTGCCTAATTGCTCTGGCTAGGAATTCCAGTACTATGTTGAATAGGAGTGGAGATAGTGGGCATCCTTGTCTGGTTCCTGATTTTAGAGGGAATGGTTTTAATTTTTCTCCGTTAAGTATAATGCTGGCTGTAGGTTTGTCATATATAGCTTTTATAATGTTGAGGAACTTTCCTTCTATTCCTAGTTTTCTTAGAGCTTTTATCATGAAATGATGTTGGATCTTATCAAAGGCTTTTTCTGCATCTATTGAGATGATCAAGTGGTTTTTGTCTTTGCTTCTGTTAATGTGGTTTATTACGTATATTGATTTTCGTATGTTGAACCACCCCTGCATCCCTGGGATGAAGCCTACCTGGTCGTGGTGAATAATCTTTTTGATGTGTTGCTGAATTCGATTTGCCATTATTTTGTTGAGGATTTTTGCATCAATGTTCATTAAGGAGATTGGCCTATAGTTCTCCTTTTTGGAGGTGTCTTTGCCTGGTTTTGGGATAAGTGTAATACTAGCTTCATAAAATGTGTTTGGCAGTTTTCCTTCCCTTTCTATTTCATGGAACAGTTTAAGGAGGGTTGGTATCAGTTCTTCTTTAAAGGTCTGATAGAATTCAGCAGAGAATCCATCAGGTCCTGGACTTTTCTTTTTGGGGAGACTCTTGATTTCTGCTTCAATTTCATTTTGTGTTATAGGTCTATTCAGGTGATTAATTTCCTCTTGGTTCAGTTTTGGATGATCATATGTATCTAGAAATCTGTCCATTTCTTTAAGATTTTCAAATTTATTTGAATATAGGTTCTCAAAGTAGTCTCTGATGATTTCCTGGACTTCCATGGTGTTTGTTGTTATCTCCCCTTTTGCATTCCTAATTCTACTAATTTGGGTTTTTTCTCTCCTCATTTTAGTCAGGTTTGCCAGGGGTCTATCGATCTTGTTTATTTTTTCAAAGAACCAACTTTTTGTTTCATTAATTCTTTGTATGGTTTTTTTGGTTTCTATTTTGTTGATTTCAGCTCTTATTTTTATTATTTCTCTCCTTCTATTTGTTTTGGGATTTGCTTGTTCTTGTTTTTCTAGGAGTTTGAGATGTATCATTAGGTCATTGATTTGGGATCTTTCAATCTTTTTAATATATGCACTCATGGCAATAAACTTTCCTCTCAGGACTGCTTTAGCTGTGTCCCATAGGTTCCGGTAGGTTGTGTTTTCATTTTCATTGACTTCTAGGAACTTTTTAATTTCCTCTTTTATTGCATCGATGATCCATTCTTCATTAAGTAATGAGTTATTTAGTTTCCAGCTGTTTGCATGTTTTTTGTCTTTACTTTTGTTGTTGAGTTCTACTTTTACTGCATTGTGGTCAGATAGTATGCATGGTATTATTTCTATTTTCTTATATTTGCTGAGGCTTGCTTTGTGCCCTAGGATATGATCTATTTTGGAGAAGGTTCCATGGGCTGCTGAGAAGAATGTATATTGTGTAGAGGTTGGATGAAATGTTCTGTAGACATCTACTAGGTCCACTTGATCTATTGCATATTTTAGATCTTGGATTTCTTTATTGAGTTTTTGTTTGGATGACCTATCTATTGATGATAATGGAGTGTTAAAGTCTCCCACAACCACTGTGTTGGCGTTTATATATGCTTTTAGGTCTTTCAGGGTATGTTTGATGAAATTGGGTGCGTTGACATTGGGTGCTTACAGATTGATGATTATTATTTCCTTTTGGTCTATTTCCCCTTTTATTAGTATGGAATGTCCTTCTTTATCTCGTTTGATCAATGTAGGTTTGAAGTCTACTTTGTCAGAGATAAGTATTGCTACTCCTGCTTGTTTTCGGGGGCCATTGGCTTGGTAAATCTTCTTCCAGCCTTTCATCCTAAGCATATGCTTATTTCTGTCGGTGAGATGAGTCTCCTGTAAGCAACAAATTGTTGGATCTTCTTTTTTAATCCATTTTGTCAAACGGTGTCTTTTGATGGGTGAATTAAGTCCATTAACATTGAGTGTTAGTACTGATAGGTATGTGGTGATTCCTGCCATTTAGTTATCTTAGTTGATTGAAGGTTTGATTTTGTGTACCTAACTTGATGTTACTCTCTACTGTCTTGCTTTTTCTTATCCTGTGGTTTGGTGCTGCCTGCCTTTTCATGGTTAAGTTGGGTGTCACTTTCTGTGTGCAGGATCCCTTGCAGAATCTTTTGTAATGGTGGCTTTGTGGTCACATATTGTTTCAGTTTCTGCTTATCATGGAAGACTTTTATTGCTCCATCTATTTTGAATGATAGCTTTGCTGGGTAGAGTATCCTGGGGTTGAAGTTATTTTCATTCAGTGCCCAGAAGATCTCACCCCACGCTCTTCTTGCTTTTAATGTTTCAGTTGAGAAGTCTGCTGTGATTTTGATGGGTTTACCTTTGTATGTTACTTGTTTTTTCTCTCTTACAGCCTTCAATATTCTTTCCTTAGTTTCTGAACTTGTTGTTTTAATGATGATATGTCGTGGAGTAGTTCTATTTTGATCTGGTCTGTTTGGTGTCCTGGAGGCCTCTTGCATCTGTATGGGAATATCTTTCTCTAGATTTGGGAAATTTTCCGTTATTATTTTGTTGAATATATTACGCATTCCCTTCGCTTGCACCTCTTCTCCTTCTTCGATGCCCATGATTCTCAAGTTTGGTCTTTTGATGGAGTCAGTGAGTTCTTGCATTTTCTTTTCACAGGTCTTGAGTTGTTTAATTAATAGTTCTTCAGTTTTTCCTTTAATTACCATTTCATCTTCAAGTTCTGAGATTCTGTCTTCTGTTTGTTCTATTCTGCTGGATTGGCCTTCCATTTTGTTTTGCAGTTCTGTTTCGTTCTTTTTTCTGAGGTTTTCCATATCCTGGCAGTTTTCTTCTTTATTGTTGTCTATTTTTGTCCTGAGTTCATTTATCCATTTATTCATTGTGTTCTCTCTTTCACTTTGGTGTTTATACAGTGCTTCTATGGTTTCCTTTATTTCTTCTTTTGCTTTTTCAAATTCTCTATTTTTGTTTTCTTGGAATTTCTTGAGTGTTTCCTGTACATTTTGGTTGACCCTATCCAGTATCATCTCTATAAAATTCTCATTGAGTACTTGTAGTATGTCTTCTTTTAAATTATTCTTGTGGGCTTCATTGGGTCCTTTGGCATAGTTTATCTTCATTTTGTTGGAGTCTGGATCTGAGTTTCTGTTCTCTTCATTCCCCTCTGGTTCCTGTACTAATTTTTTGCTGTGGGGAAACTGGTTTCCTTGTTTTTTCTGTCTTCCTGTCATTGTCCTTGGTGTTGTTACTGTCCCTGTACTGTGTGTAATTAAGTATTTTCTAGCTTGTAATAATAACAATGGTAATATTGAGAATGGAAGAGTGAGCTGAGATGGAAAGCAAGAAGTTAAAGAAAAGGGGAAAACAAATATAAAGACAAGAGGGAGAAAGCAGAACAAGGTATCAGACAAGAGAGTTTCAAAGGTATAAACAGGGAGTGTTAGTGTACTAATCGACAGTAAGCTGAACAGACAATAGAGAGACAGAGAGAGGATTGAAAATCAAAGATAAAAAAATAAAAAATAAGTACATGAAAGTAATATCTCTATATAAAAATGAATTAAAATAAAATGGAAAATAGAAAATTAAAAAAAAAAAAAAAACCAAAAAACTTCCAAGTTTATATGCAATGCAATTTCAGTCTTAATAATTTGGATGTCTGTCTCAATCTCCAGTCCTGGAGTTGGTGCCTCAGATGTTGTTCTGTAGTTGTCTCATCAAAGGGGATGCATAAAGTAGAACAAAACTACACTCACACACACACAGAAGAAAAGAAAAAAAAAAAAAAGCCCCACCAAGTGTCCCCAGTTCAAATGCAATACAGTTTCAGTAAGTTTTTCGGCTTGCAGGTGTAATTCGGTTGTTCTCTCATCAAAGGTAGGGAGAAAAAGAAAAAAAAGCGTCTGGAGGCAGTTCTGAGAGTGGTATCTGCAACTGTGGCTTGCCTGCCTGCTGCTCTCAGCCTGTAGCTGGTGGCGTTATTTATGCAGATCTCTGGGGTGAGCTAGCACTCACCTGGTCCCACAGGCTTTGTTTGCTCAGAGTTCTCCTGTGCGAGGGGGCCTCTGCTACAGGCTTTCCCCTTTCTAAGCACTGGGAAAGGTGACACTGCCCCGCGTTGTCAGGCCTGCATGTTTATTTACAGTTCACGTGGGAAGTGGGTGTTCCCTCCTCTCACAAGCTTCCCCTCTCCTGGTTGCTGTGCGCGCCCCGCTCCCGCCAGAGCCTCTCCGGCCGCCTGGCTCGTTTATTTACAGTCCCGGGAAGGGTTCCCTTCCTCCAATCTTCAACACTCAGGGCGCCCCACCCTCTTTCCAGCGTGTCTTAACTGTTCTTATTGCTTAGTACTCAGTTTCTCTTTTTTTCCCAGGTGGAGGTCAGTCTGTCCAGGGGGCTATACTGCTCTGGCCCAGGCCTGTCTGTGGGGCTACCGTGGTACTGCGAAGCTCACCTGGTCCGCGTCTTCCCAAGCCGTATGGGCGCCGGCCACTGGCGGCCCCCCGGGCCCTCCTCGTTTCTCCGTTTAAAATGAAGTGGAGATTCTCTGCGCCGGAAGGAAGAGACTGATCATAGGTGCTCACTTCAGCAGCACACATCCCTTGTGTCCCACGGCAGTGAAACGTGCTGCAGCCCCTGTTGCAGATGCACTGATGCTACACAGCCGGACTGGGCCAGCACCCCTCAGGAATCTCTTGTGCCAAGAAAAGGCCTCACTGAAAGGAAGGGAAGGGAGACAGCTGGTACTAGCTGTGCAGGAGTTGGGCCAGGCTGAGACTCGTACTGCGTTCGCCAACTTTTTTTTTTTTGGTTCATTCCCACCCTCATTCTCCCTTATCCCCTTCCTCCCTAGTTAAAATGATTTTGACAGGTTTCAATGTTCTATCTTCATACAAATGTATAAAGTACATTGATCATATTTACTTTCCTTCATCTTTTCCATTCACCTTCCCCATCCCACTAGGACATGTTCCACCTTCCTGTCCTTCATTGCTTAAGTACGTTTTCATTATTCAAAGGAGTATTGCCATAGTATTTCTAATTTTCAGATTTTTATGTGTGGGATGCAATGAAATTGGCCCAACTTGGGATTGATGTCAATTTTATTTTATTTCAATCATCTGTGGCCAAGTGCCAGAAACTTGTCAGAGAAGGCTCCTCTGTCACTTCTCCTAGAAGAGGCACTATGTACACCTCCCAGGAGATAATAGGACATTTGCTAAACCAAATATATTAAACCTACTGCAACTTATTGCTAAATTAACAGAAAAAAAGTACAAGCAAATATGTTATCCTTAAAAGGATTTTCATCTTACAACTCATAATTAGTTAACTAAGCTAACTTGATAGACTAATATATTTACCAAGGAATCACTTTGTGCAGTCTCTGTTAGGAAAAAAAACAAGATGTAGTACAGTGTCTTGTACTGAAAAACCTATTGTTTGTGCTGTTTATTTCTGAACTACATCTCTTCAGATATAATGTTCATGAAATCCCAATGCAAACAATCAATAGGAACGGTGTTGCTTTGATTGAAGTAAGGAAGGATGCCATTGATAATCCCACCTTCTTTGAGTCTTCTCTTGCCACCTGTAGTGGGCCCTGAATTTCTTTTCCAGAAATGCATGTCACTGCACAGCACAATTTGAAAACCACTGGCACAGTAGACATAAAGCACAGGGTTTTGAATCAAAGGATCAGAATTTTTAAAAATGCTGACTCTGGTATAAGCTAATTCTAAGACAAAGTTATTAATATAGTCTCCAAACCTTCATTTTTTAACTGAACATTATAGATAATACCTATGATGCAACTCAAAAGATAATTATAAATAATGCTTAATGCCTAACTCTGCTGCCTGATACCTAACTCACAAGGTTGATGTGTTAACTACATCACCTGCAGTAAGCTATACTAGGTTATGCACTGTTGATGGATATTACAATTGGGATCTATTACCCGCAGGCTGCCAATGCCTTTAAGAGCTTCTCCAGTCCACTCTTGACCACATGCTCAATGATTTCAACAATCTCTCTCCCTTTTAAATAATTACGTTTTCCTCCAAGGATATGTTAGTCTGTGACAACAGAAATCCTAACAAAACACCAGGGATTCTATTATTTTGACATCATCATATAGCTTACTCCCAATGCACTCATAGTTATTATCTTACTGTGTGGTCTTACAAGAGGAAAGGGATGAGCACCAGTTGAGAGAAAATAGGCTGTGTCACTGATCTGACCACATCCCTGGGACTAATGCAATCCAAATGTGGTACACAAGCTGAGTCTTCCTCTGAGGGTGTCCAATGATTGTTCATGGAGATACAGGGAAGGCACCCTGAAGAATTGGATTCTGAGGAGACAAAAGCTCCCTCATAACATTCACATTAGTGTGGTTATAAGCCATGAAATGAGTGACAGGCAAAAACTGAGTAAGTTGAGGCATGCAGTTTCACTCTATTTTGGATGCTGGTATTCTGACAATGTATTTTAAGCTAGCACTCACTTTTTAAAACATTCTCATTGATTTGTGTGAAAGCTACTCTTCTCCAGACTGAAGCTTTCTGTAGTAATATTGTCTGTTTAGATTTGAAGCCACAAGAGCCCTGGCACATATGGCAAGAATACTCTATTTTTAAAGATATATTGTGCCTGTTAATACAAAGGTCATGATGTAGAGGTTTGCACTTAGAATCAGCATGAGAATTTGGGACTGTTTCTTGCAGATCTTGGCTCCATCAGCAAATAAATTAAAATAAACTGGAGACCTGAAATAGACATAATCCTCCTTCCAAGTGTTTCATTTAGAGAATGACATCCTGTTTTCTTCAGAATATCATGAGTAATTCTACATATGAATGAATTTGGGACTAGAAGAGCAAAGACTCTGTAAATGAAATACACAAAATAACTTTTAGAATTTTAGGCTTCAGTAATAAATATAAATGATATTGATTTTCTGTTCAGAGTTAGAAAACAAAAAAGGAAACCTGAAACTTAGTTACATACAGTTTTAGAGTTCTATATCAGTTTGTGACTGTGCATAATAAACAACCTTTGCCCTATAAGAGACTACAGTATGTCTTCAGGACAATTACCATTTATCTTATAAGGAAAATTTTGGTGTGATTTGGCTATTAGTTACAGAAGTCAGACCAACTTTTTGATTATAGTCAGAAGTAAAAAAGTGTATTTCAAAAATGCCTGGACCCAAATATCATTCATTTGAAATACTTTGTTTGACTGGGCCCTCATCTGAGACTGGAAGGGCTGTCACTAATGTCCAAAGTAACTGTTATTGATGTCATAGAAAGTCCTAGTTGTTAATGAAATCCATTACTATATAAAAAAGAAAAAAGTAGAGTACAGTGATATAGTACATTAAATTGAATAATAAAATTTCAGTTTACACTCTTAAATATATATGTCCTCCATTATGTCACCACTAAAACTCACCTTTGCAGCACTCTTGGCCCACGTGTATCACTAGTGTACTTATGTTGGAGTTTACTAGTATTCTCCACTTAACAGGAATTAGAAGCATCATTTAATCTCTGTCTTGGATAAAGAAAAGATCAGGAAGACTCATATCTTTTCATTGCTTAGAATAAAAGAATATTTTCAGATTTTACCTCTTTTTAGGAAGTCGTATGAAAACTCAGTCTCTAAATGTGATGAAGGTGAAAATAATAATATTTAATAAAACAAATTACTATTTTGTGTCTTGGGCCCACAGTGAACCTAAACTATGTGTCATGTCTGGTGCGTGGCGGTTTAGCACTGCTGCTCAAGCTGTCTGTCTCCCTGTTCTGTCAACTGGAGGTTGTCATGGCGAATCTAAAGCCATGTATTGCTGATAGCCAACCTTCAGTTATAATTGGTCTCTGAATGATTACTTAGATTTTCATTTTTCTTCCTATCCCTTGGTACCATGTTGTTCTTTGATACAGATGAGCAATAAACATTTATATTGTCAATCCTCTGATGTTTGAGAGTTGTTGATCACATATGTAACATTACTCACCTTGGTACAAAAGTCAGTTGTGAAAAAAGGAGTGTGCATACAGAAGCTAGTAAACATGGAATTGTTTACAACATTGGAAGTAATCACAATTATACCAAAGAAAGAAAGACCCCAGTGAAGACTGGTAATATCAATTATGTGTGACAGATTGTACCAGGGTTCTTATATTCAGCCCTGGTTGTCACAGTGACCAAATAAAAAAAATTGCATATTGTGACCAAAGAACTTCCTTAGCCAAATGTCTTTAAAAAGGCAAAATGATAAGGAAGACACAAACCCCCATCTTCTAGTGGTTGAATTTTCTAAATGATACCATTAATTATAATAAAATACTAATGAAGGATGCGTAACTTTTTAATAGCACTGGCAGAACAGGTCAACATATCATGATTTTAGGGCAATGGCTTTGCAATGTGGGAAAATGAGATTTTTGAATGGATGACATATATTTTGGAGTTCATATTAGGTTTCAAAAATAAAACTGATATGAATTATCAAATGAAAATTCTAACGCATTAACTACTTTATCAAGTATTTGTTTATTTTTTGATCACTCAATAATGATCAGACCTGTTTTCCACATTTGGGATATGAAAGTGGTGTCCATATTTATATTTTAGTAAATTCAACAACTAGAATGAATCTCAGGCTGATGGCTAATCTCTCATGTTTGAACCTACAAAGGAAAATAATCACAACCCTGACTCTTGATGGAAAATCAGTACATTAACATCTCAGATACCAGATCCTGGCTTGTTTGATTTGTTATTCTTTTACCTTCCCTTCTAGTAAAAATGTTGCAAACATCAGGTAGGTATCAAGTTTATATTACTAGAATCATGAAGAAATATTGAATCAATTAAAACTACAAACAAAGTTAGCAACAAAATATTAGATATAAAGAGAGTCATACATCCCATAATGGTTTTATTTTTAAAATACATTAAATTTAAGTGGCATCATATTTTAATAGTTTTCATATTATTTTGCAGTGTTTTATCTGCTGTTTAGGATGTTGGAATATTCAAAGACACTCATTACAGAAAACTGATAATCTCTAATTTAAATTTTCTAAGGATCTTTTTCTCTTTATTTTATTTCTAAATTAGCATACATGAATAAAATTTGTAATTAATGCTGAAATGCTTAAGACAACTTGATTGCCAGTGTTGTACTGATTTGGTCTAAACCCCTATGAACTGAAAGTATGACTCTGTATTTGCCTTCTTACAACTTTGTGGAATTCTGAATGGCTAATGCTGTATCATGAAGACTGTACTTAGGTATCAGAATTATTTTTCCTTAAATCTCTGATGGCTAGGTTGTACTCATTGGCATATTTTCTAAGAGAGGTTACTTGGAATGGTTTAAAATTTAGATGCAAAATGATAGAAACATTTTTCTGAAAATGAAGTAGTCCACATCTGCATGCTTTAATTATCATTTATAGCAATTGAATGAGGTAGGCAACTGAGATACACTATTACTGTTTTGGTAAATACTCTATGACTTCATTTGTGTATATTAAATTTAAGAAAATGGGGTGTATTTTGCATCCTGTGACTCTTCTTTCTAATTTCCAACTCAGGACAAACTGAAATTGAATCAGTCATTGTTTAATGTATAATTTTTATATGTAATGTATCACACCACAGTGTATGTATTTCCTTATGGAAAGCCATCATTGGACATTGACAAACACATGCATAATTGAATGCTATTTCACAATTAAAAATAACCCCAAAAGTTCTACCATCAAGGGTTTTGATGATGATTGTGAATGAGATGCAGAGTGACTTGTTCCCACTAATATGTAGCCCATGAAAGACTGTGAAAGATGTGATCGATGATGATGCACTTATCACTCCTCATTCCTTAGTGTCTTTGCCTCCTTCTCCTTCCTTTGTATTTCTCAATCTGTCTTGCTTTTGCTTTTTCCTATCTTTCTCTTTTTTTAGGGTTTTAAAAAAATATTATTATATTATTGTTGTACTGGTATACATTGTGACATTTACAAAAGTGGTTGCAATATATCTTAGTTAACTTCACTGAAGCCATCATTCTCCTTTATTCCTGCTTCCCTTTCTTGTTTGTTTTTTTAGTGGGGGGTATATTGTGACATTTACAAAAGTTGTTAGAATATATCAAATGTATCATACTTGGATTTACCCTCCACAGCTCTGCTTTATTTTTAGAGTAGTTTTAACAGGTGTTATTTTTGCTTTTACATACATGTGTAAACAGTATTTGCACCATACTCTCCTCCTACACCCTTTCCCCACCAACTATCCCCTGTTATTGTACCCACTCTCCCCACACTGGACTTGTTTCACTTCCTGTTCTCAGATTTTGTGGAGGAAAAAAAGAAAAAAAGAAAACATGATATTTTTGCTTGTTTGAGATAAAGGTAGCTACAGAGGGAGCTTCCTTATTATATTTCCATGTATATATGTACTATAACCCCAATTGGTTCATCTCCTCTACTTTTCCTCATGCTACCTTAGTCCCTTTTTTATGGTGGTTTCAACTGTGTTAAGGATTCTATATTCATTCTTCCATACAGAGTATATCAACCATATTCATCTTCTTAGTTTCCTTCTTTTACCCTACCCCTCTAGTATGTGACCTCCCCTTAGTGTGACCAGTTTTTCATAATATTGCTGTATTTGTGTTAGGTCTACATTCCACATACGAGAAAGAACATGTGGCTTTTGGCCTTCTGAGCCTGGCTAACTTCACTTAATATGATGTTCTGTCTGCTTACCTGCAAATGAGTAAAATTTAATTGTATATAAATACCACGTTTTCTTAATCCATTAGTCGGTAGTGGGGGATCCAAATCGTGAAAAATGGAAGATTTAGCTAGATTTTTCTCATCTGAAAATTATATTACATATAGTGTTTTATATATGTAATAAAACTGATCTTTACTCTTATATAGATAACTGATAAATGCTAATTGTCTGCATTCATTCTGCAGAGAAATGATAGTTCTGTGAGATGGGGAGAGCATACTTTAATTGTAGTTCATGCATAGTCCTCTAAATTAATTCTATAATTTAAATTCTTCCTGATGTAAAATAGGACTTCGATTAAATAGAGCCTTTATAATTGTGTTAATGAAATGTAAAATATTTGAGGAAGAAAAATGGTCATATTAAATCATGGCCTAATATTATTTCAATATTAATATATCTTGTTTTCCCCAGGTAAAAAAATGGAAAGGAAGATATCATCTTACTGCATATTGGAAGGAAGTGTATATTCTTTGGCTAGGAGAGCAAAAATAATTTTATTATTATTATTCAATTATAAAAGTATCATGTATAGTTTATATAAGGGGTATATAATCTTCATTTCCCATTTCATGCTGAGTGGCATGAATATTGAAAATAAACCTGAAAAAAACATTAGGATGCTAAAATATATGATTCATGTATAACGGTGACAACAGGAATATAATTTAGGAAAAGGTAGGGGAATTTCTGTTTCTCACTGCTAAAAAATCTTTCTCAATGCTGATTATTTTAGTTTCTTTTGTTAAGAGCTGCTTATGGTAATATTCTCTTAAAATCCATGTCAATTAATATTGATAGTGTGAGTGATGTTTGTATATCATTTGTATTTTTTATAATAACGCTATGAAGTAAAGCAACTCTTAGTTTGTTATTTAGAAAAATGAGAAAATTGAGCCATGGTTTCATAACTTGTCCAAAGTCACGTATTCAAGAAGGGGCAAAATTGGAGTTTGATACCACTGACTGTAGGTCTATTGCCTAGGGTAATTGAGCTTTAACAAGTCAGGATCTAAGTAAGTACATCACTTAGTTACTGACTGATGGTGGTCCTGGTGCTTTCTCAGAGGCAGTGTAAATGAAGTCACAAAATCATGAGCTTGCGTTTGCTTTCAGGAATTGTCACCACCCCTCAACGTGAAGAACTGTCTCATGGGACCTGTTGACTATGCCTATGAAGTATATTTGTTCAAGTAGTTGGATGAAGTCTTTAATTTTCATGTCATAGTTTGAATCGATAATTTAGTCTTTAAAATTCTAAGCCTAGGAATTAGACATTAGTTTAATAGGAATATAAACTGAATAAGCCTATAATTTAAGGGTATCATAAACTTTTATCTGCAAAGAAAATTCTACTCCTACCCCTAGAATGTTGAGAAACTGACTCATTTGAGTGAAATTATTTAGCACACTCTTTTCCAACAGTCAAAATTATTATATGGCATAATACAAGTGATGATATTAGGCTATTTTTCCATTATTCATCTTCTTGTCAAGCACTTTAACCAATTTATTAAACAATCAGTAATCAGTGGACCACAGAAGATAAATTATTTTATTTTCCTCCAATCATTGGTTTTTACCACGCTAGTGAGTTTTATTTTTTTCCTTCATTCCTAAATGTCACCTTAGGAAAATCTATAGATTTTAATTTTTTTCAGCTTCCATAAGTTTCAGTATATTCTAATATGTTTAAAAATTTCAAACCCATACTCAGTTTAAAGCTTTGTGACCTCCCCCTCATTTATCTATTTCTGCTTACTCTTGTGCTCCTATACTGGGAATGCAAAGCCATCCTTTGCTCCTTTCCTCTGTATTCTCATCCAATAGGCTGCCATGGAGAAGAGTGATGACAGAGAAATTTTCCCTATCCCTGGCCACCTGACCACAGGCTCCACATGACTGAGTGCTACATGTATGATAGTTATGAGAGAATCACAGGGGGCTTCCAACTGCTCAATTTTCCATCTTGGAAATTATCTGTGACCAGAATTCTCCCTACACACCACCCTTCCACTATCGCAGCATTCCACACTTTACAAATTGGGTATCCAACAGTTTATTTTCCTCCAAGTTCCTTTAGCCTTTGCTAGCATGAGCACTGTAGGCTAAGTGAATTCTTGCTATATGAGAAGACATGAAATAAGTTCCAGGCTTCCTTTCTTGTATGGCCACCTCCTTCAGTTCCTAAAAGTGGGCTTCCTGGATTCCTTGTGTTTGACTTGAAGGGAATTCCTGTGGTTGATTCAAGTTTGGAAAGAGAAAAGGCTACAGTCATCTTCTCCCTTAATATCTCACTGTATTTGTGCAAATATGTGGTTTTATGAGGGAGAAGACAAGAGGAAGAAAACTACCATGGTAGCTTGAGTTTAGCCATATCCCAGCAAATTTGCCAGACATGTCTGCCTCCCCTCTCTGCCTCTACTACCAGTAATTGCTTGATATTTGACATTTTTTTGAAGCTAATTTGAGGCCATGCAAATGTCTCATATTAGTTTCCAGGTCCATTTACTGGGCTTAGCCCAATCTTGGCAATAAAGTTCAGTCTGACATCTTATAATTACGTAACTATTATTTGAGAAATATTAGTCAAAGGTTACAAATTTTCACCTAGGTAAAAGGAATGATTTCAAGAGAACTATTGTACTTTATGATGGTTATAGCTAGTAGCAATGTATTGTATACTCGAAAATTGCTAAGAGTAGATTTTAAATAACATCAAAGAAAATGATAAGTACACTAGGTACATATGGTAATTAACTTCATTTAGGCATCCCATCTTGTATATGAATATCAACCATCATGTCTCCCCATAAATATATACAATTTTTTTCTTTTAATTAAAAATAATAAACATTATTCATATACATGCTATTCTCTTGGGGGACAGTACTAGGGTTTGAACTCAGGGTTTTGTGCTTGGTAAGCAGATACTGTACCACTTGAGCCACTCTGCCAGCCCCATTCTATTCTTAATTTACTGTAATTAGCATTTCTACATTATTAAATATCATTCCAAACTGATATCAGATATCTGCCTACTGCTTTAGTAAATTAATACGTTATAAAATAATGACCCATTATGACATGTTTGTTGGATTTTTATGTAGATTCAATTCTCTTGCTATTGTAAAGACAGTAGAAATGGAAATTTTATACTCAATTTTTTTATGATACTGGGATTTGAACTCAGCACCTTGTGCTTGCTAGTCAAGTGATCTGTCAGTTGAGTCATGCTTCCAGATCTTTTTACTTTAGCTTATTTTTTCAAATGAATCTCATCCTTTTGCATAGGTCTGGCCTCAGATGGAGATCCTACAACCTCTGCCTCCTGAGTAGTTCAGATAACAGGCATGAGCCACCACTCCCAGATCTCTACTCATATTTTTATGCAAACTCCAATACTTTCTCATAGAAAATATTACATGAAGTTACTGGGTCAAAGCATATTTCTCTTTGAAAGTGTTATCCTGTATATTATGTAATTATCCTACAGAAAAGGCGAGCCTTTTTCATTATAATCAGTGTGTGTGAAAGTGCATACCTTACCACTCAGGAATAGACAACAGACTTCTGAAAAGTGCTTGACAAGTACAAAAGCAAAATAATATACTGTTTTTATTTTAATTTCACTTTCTTTGATTAATGATAAATATTAAATATTAGGTCATTTTCCCTTTGTAGCTCTTATTTTGTGAATTATCTGTTTATTTCCTGTTCTTTTTAAAATTTATTAACAATTTCTGTAGGTATGCAACTTCATTTATGTTCACTTCATATTATGAATCTGAGAATCTAATTTTTCCCACATGCTAAAACTTGTAGATTACAGAAATTATTTTGAAATTCTATAAGAACTCACTTATAAACCACTTAGATATATAACATTTTTTGACTTAATTTCTTTAACACTCTCTTCTAAGTGTTCCATGCTTATTGATCAATTCAGAATTTTCCTATTTTGTTATTCATAATCTCTTAAGTAATCGCATATTTTAGATACTTATTAATATTTAACTATATGAAGTTTTCACAAAATATTTTATGGTTTCTCCATATTTCAAAACTTTGAAAATTACTGAAGCTGCATGTTTGGTTCATTTTTTTCAATGTCAGTGGCCAGATAGTTTTTATAAACTGTTTTTCATTTTGTTTTATTTTGAATAAATTAGGTTAGCCAATCATTTTAATATTCATTTTAAAGTTTACTAGATTAAATTCAGTCTGTGGCTAATAAAATGTTAGATTTTAGGATGTGGAGATAATTAATGCTTTGGAATTTGTAAATAAGTTCTCAATTAAAAACTTCATATATACATTTAAATTGTTAATTATCTAATTTCTACATTATTTGAGTATGTGTGTGCTTAACTATTTTATCTATCAAATAATGGAAAGTTTCTTAAGTTTTGTATAATTATGTTTCACTTATTCAGAAATGCTCATTTTCAATCTCATTTAAATATTTTCCTTAGGTTTCATATTTATATATTGCTATCTACATCTTTCTATTTGTTTGTATTTTTATTGTTTATTCATTTATTCATATGTGCGTACATTGTTTGGCCATCTCTCCCCCCTGCTCCCCACCTGTTCCATCTTTCCACCACCTCGCTTCCAGGCAGAACCTGTTCTGCCCTCTTTTCTGATTTTGTTGAAGAGAAAACATGAGAGATAATAAGAATGACATAGCGTTTTTGCTAGTTTGAGATAAAGATAGCTATACAAAGAAAGTCCTAGCATTGCTTCCATGCACAAGTGTATTTCAACATGAATTGGTTCATCTCTACCAGACCTCTTCACTACTTCCTGGTCACCTTCCCTTTGTGGCCTCTGTCAGTATAAGGTTACTGTATTTGCTCCTTTACAGTGGACACATCAAAAATTTTCAAGTTTTAGGTTTCCTTCACTTTCCCTACTCCTCCTGCATGCGTTCACCCCTTAGTGTGTGACCCATGTCCAATATTACTGCATTTGTTTTAGGCCTAAATTCACATATGAGGGAGAACATACAATTTTTGGCCTTCTGAGCCTGGCTAACTTCGCTTTAGATGTTCTCCAGTTCCATCCATTTACTTGTGAATGACAAAATTTCATTCTTTTTTGTGGCTGAGTAAAATTCCATTGTGTACAAATACCACATTTTCTTAATCCATTTGTCAGTAGTGGGGCCTCTTGGCTGTTTCTATAACTTAGCTATTGTGAATAGTGCTGCAATAAACATGGGTGTGCAGGTGCCTTTGGAATAACCTGAGTCACATTCCTTAGGATATATTCCTAGGAGAGGGATTGCTGGATCACATGGCAGATCTATGTTGAGTTTTTTAAGAAGCCTCCACATTGTTTTCCAAAGTGGTTGTACTAGCTTACATTCCCACCTACACTGTATGAGGGTTCCTTTTTTCCCCTCATCCTTGCCAACATCTTTTGGTGGTGTTTTTGCTCATAGCTATTATAACAGGAGCGAGGTGAATCTTGGTGTGGTTTCTATTTGCATTTCCTTTGTGACCAGGGATGGTGAGCATTTTTTCATGTGTTTTTTGGCCATTTGGATTTCTTCCTTTGAAAAAGTTCTGTTGTTCACTTCTTTATTGGCTCATTGATTTTGAAGGAGCTTAGTTTTTTGAGCTCTCTGTATACTCTGCTTATCAGTCCTTTGTCTGATGTATAGCCAGTGAATATTTTCTCCCACTCTGTGGGTGGTCTCTTCAGTTGAGAGACCATTTCTTTTGTTGTGCAGAAGCTTTTTAATTTCATGTAGTCCCATTTGTCCATCCTTTCTCTTAGTTCCTGGGCTGCTGGTGTTCTATTGAGGAAGTCCTTGCCTATACTTATTGCTTCCAGAGTATTCCCTGCTTTTTCCTGCACTAACTTCAGTTTCAGGTCTGATATTAAGGTTCTTAATCCACTTTGAGTTGATACTAGTACAGGGTGACAGACACGGGTCTAGTTTCAGTTTTCTACAGGCAGATAACTACTTTCCCAGCAACACTTGTTGAAGAGGCTGTCTACTCTCCATTGTATGTTTTTGGTGCCATTGTCAAAAATAAGGTGGACATAGCTGTGTGGATTCACTTATTTGATATCTTTCTGTCCTTTTAATATATGCACTCATGGCTATAAACTTTCCTCTTAGGAATGCCTTTGGTGTGTCCCATATGTTCTAGTAGGTCATGTTTTCATTTTCTTTAACTTCCAGGAAGCTTTTAATTTCCCCTTTTATTTCATCAATGACCCACTGATCATTGAGCAATATATTGTTCAGCTTCCAATTGTTTTCATAATTTCTGCTGTTGGTTAGTTCTAGTTTTAATACATTGTGATCAGATAGAATGCAAGGGATTATTTCTACTTTCTTATATTTGCTGAGGCTTGCTTTGTGCCCTAAGATATGATCAATTTTGGAGAAAGTTCCATGGGCTGCTGAGAAGAATGTATATTGTACAGATGTTGGATGAAATATTCTTTAGATATCAGCTAGGTCCATTTGATCTATGGTGTGATTTAGTTCTAGAATTTCTTTATTGATTTTTTGTTTGGATGACCTATCTATTGGTGGCAGGGGGGTATTAAAGTCTCCCACTACCACTGTATTGGAGTCTATATGTGCTTTTAAATTCTTTAGAGCTTGTTTGATGAAATTGGTGCACTGACATTGGGTGCATATAATTGATCATTGTTATTTCCTTTTGGTGTAGTTCCCCTTTTATTAGTATGAAGTGTCCTTCTTTATCTCATTTGATCAATGTAAGTTTGAAGTCTACTTTGTCTGATACAAGTATTTGTACTCCTGCCTGTTTTGGGGGCCCATTGACTAGGTAAATCTTCTTCCAGCCTTTCACCCTAAGCCAGTGTTTTTTTTTTGTCAATGAGATGGGTCTCTGGTAAACAATAGATTGTTGGATCTTCCTTTTTAATCCAGTATGGCAAATGGTGGCTTTTGATGGAGAAGTTGAGTTTGTTGACATTTAGCATTAATATTGATAGGTATGTGGTGATTCCTGTCATTTACTTGTTTTTGTTGTTTAAGGATTTGATTGTGTGCAGCTGAATCAATGCTATTCTCTGATTCCTTGTCTTTTCTTCTCTTGTGGTTTGATAATGCCTGTCCTCTTGTGCTTTTGTTTGCTTTCATCTTCTGTGTGTAGAATCCCTTGGAGAATCTTTTGTAGTGGTGGCTTGGTGGTCATATATTGTTTTAGTTTCTTCTTATCATGGAAGATTTTTATTGCTCCATCTATTTTGAATGAAGTTTTGCTGAGTAGAGTATCCTAGGGTTGAAGTTATTTTCATTCAGTCTCCAAAATACCTCACTCCATGCCCTTCTTGCTTTTAAGGTTTCTGTTGAGAAGTCTGCTATGATTTTGATGGGTTTACCTTTATATATTACTTGTTTTTTCTCTCTTACAGCCTTCAATATTCTTTCTCTATTCTCTGTGCTTGTTGTTTAATGATAATATGCTGTGGGTAAGTTCTGTTTTGGTCAAGTCTGTTTGGTGTCCTGGAGGCTTCCTGCATCTGAATGGGCAAAACTTTCTCAAGATTTGGGAAATTTTCTGTTGTTATTTTATTGAATGTATTATGAATCCCTTTTGCAGTTTTAATTTCATTTAAGTTTTTTCCTTAGGTTTCATATTTATATATTGCTATCCACATTTTCTATTTGCAATTCCTTAAATGTCTCTACCTATTCATTATATATCTGAAATATTATCTTTTCTATACATTTTATTATATCTGTGTTTTAATAATAAAGTTTGAATGTTATTAAATTTTATTAAATATTATTAAATGCTTAATTCAATTTTAAAAGTGCATATGTTGTTATTACAATTGATATTTGCTAATATATCTGTAATTTTTTTTAAGCTTAGTTGCTTGTAGTTATCAGAGGCTACCATGGTTTTTTTTTTATTTTGTAAACAACCTGATTGTTTTCTCTGTCAGTACATTCTTGAACATTTTCTTTACCATTTTAATTTGTCTTTAATTTGTCTTGATCTACCTATATAAGTCTTATTCCATCAGCTTCTTTATACTGCAAAGACAATTTATATTATCCTTTTCTATTTCCTCTTTGTAAATTTCCATAATGCTTTATTGGTTATGGTCTGCTTTTGCTTACTTTTTAATTATTATGGTCCTTCTTAAGTAATATTTATAATTCTTCACTTAATTATTTTTCATATACATTCTCTCTAGCATTTTTATATTTTATTTTATCTTTTTTTCTTTTTTATCCTTGCTTGAGAAAACCATGCTCTTCCTGCCATTGATTAAAGTTTCTTCAGATTCAGGTAAAAATTCTGTCTTTTACCATCTTTAATATGGATTTCAGGTGTAGTATATGTAAAAATAAGACATTATGTGTTATTGTATGTGAGTACATATAAGCAATTTTTGAGCAAATGGCTGTTTTATACGCTGGCCTATTCATAACTCTCTATTCCAATATTAGGCCAGATTGAATATTGTTCCTCTGTTTTATATTGATAAAAAAATTGAATCTTGGTGTCAGCAACATTCAGGAAGGCAAAAGAACTATATTTCCTTTTTGATGGCTAATTGACCATAATAAAGTTTTCCTTATAAAATACTATTTTAACTGTAAAGTTTGTATAAAGATTCAGAAAATGTTGAAAAATTGATAAATATTTAATTCTGCTGGGCACCAGTGACTTATGCCTATAATCTTACTCCTCCTCAGGAAGCAGAGATCAGGAGGATTGAGGTTCGAAGCCAGCCTGAGCAAATAGTTTGTGAGACCCTATCTCAGAAATACTTAACACATGAAGGGCTGCTGGATTACCTCAAAGTACAGGCCCTGAGTTCAAACTCCAGTGCTGCAAAAATAGTAATAATTCTAAGGCATTAAAATTTTTATGACATTGCCAAATATTCCGTAAAATTGCCATCTTATGTCACTAATGAGAATTACAAACGTGTCAGTATCAAAAACCTGGCTGGCAACCACATCTCATTTTATAACACTGGAATCTGGTTAGCTCTCTCTTACACTAATGCTACATAGTAGCAGTACACATTTATGCTGGGCAATTTCTTCTTTCTTGAAGTTTTTAAGATATAGCATGAGGACAATAGATATGGATAAATGAGCCTAAACAGTAAACCAAATTGTTCATACCAAGGCACCTAGAGAGAAAGTCACTGTGCAACCCAGTCCTTCAGTAGTATCTGCAATGTGGTGAAAATGCCTAAGGGGGCATTTTATATGTGATAGTTGGTTAAATTCTTTCTCAAAATTTCCACTGTCAAAATAATAAAATCATGTAGGCAGCAATAAGGACCTGATTTTATGCAGACATTCAAGCCTTTAAAATATGAATCTTAATTTAATTGCTTATAAGTAAGGAAAAGTAATAATTCATCCCTAAACACAGAATTCTAATTAGAACTTTATCACCAGCAACAGTTTTCTCTTTACTCTCATTCTTAAATTAACTTCAAAATACTGTAAAGGTAAATCAATAGCCTGAACTATGAGTTATCCTCTGTAATCAATAGATGCTCCTGCCCAATTAATCAAAGGCTGTATGACTCAAATCAATAAATTATGATAATTATCTTATATTGTTTGTAGATATTTTCTTATGAGTGAGTGAAATGATAATAAATAATATAATATTTGTGCTTAAAATTTTAATAATTTGATATATGAGATAACATTTGAAGCATATCCTCAAGGGCAAAACAAAAAAACAACATTTTGAAAAAACATTTTTAAATGATGTATCTATATTTGAGAGAAATAAAGGGTTTTTCCATTTACTGCCCCTTCAAGCAACCATCAAATAGATTTAGAAGTTGGATACATAAGATTCAAAGAATTTTTGGTTTTATTTAAAGAAAAGTTAATTTTATAATTGTATTTTTATTGCTTCATATTACAAAATTGCAATTTTAGAGTATTTTGTGGGAAAAATAACAATAGGTCTTTAAACACAGAGTTCTAACTCCTAATTATAAATGAAAAGTTGTGCACTCTAAATTGTATTAGCTATATATTCCATTTGATTGATAATTTTATTCAATTATTAGTTTTAATTGCATTTCAATTAAGATGAATTAGTTACATGTGTTTGCATAAGTACAAATATACCATATGCAAATATATTCTATAACTTATATAGTAACATTAATTACAAAGTTAATATAGAGTTAATATTTCAGCTAGCATCTATTTTACAAGTTCAATTTGGTCTTTTTAAGTTAAACATAATAAATCTAACATTAATAAAGTACCTTTGGACTTGAGTATGTTTGCTGACATTTCCTACTTATTAATAAATGGCCCATAAATATTTGAAGCTGGAATATTAGGAACTGTCGACTTCCAGCTGCTTAGCCATGGTGTGAGGAAAGCCTAGATGGCTTGTCTGCGTTCTTTTTCTGCTGCTGGTGAGGAAGACTTTCTCATGATTACCCTTACAATATAGAAGATGTTATACAGAGGCAGATATGCTTATTTTTGCCTACTTAATTCAGAAATTTCTTCAACTTACTTACATATACTTACATTCAAGAAAAAAATAATATATTGAATAAAGGTGAAGTAACTAGTTTGAATATAATTGAAAGAGACATTTTCATTATGAAGTTATTAAATGACCAACCTGTAAATAGTGATTACACTGACCTCATAACTAAAATCCTTAGAGAAGAGTCTAGGAATCTTCATTTCAATACGTTTAAAGGCAATCTAAAACCACAAAGACTAGCAAAATTGTGATGAGAGTGCATGGAGGAGGTTGGATATAGTTGCAGCAGATTCATATAAAATCTTTGATGTACACTTTGAGAGGAAATTCCAATATTCATTATGGTTAGCTTTTCTTTTCATTTGCACCAACTAACAACATATACCATAGAAATTAGATACATATGTTTGCAAAGAAGACAATAGCATGTTTAGTCTATCTGAAGGGTCCATGGAGGTAATCTTTTAGTGAGAAATCAAACATCATCTGTTTCTTCAGTGACATTAGAGGAGAACTTTCTTTTCTTCTTGGCAAGAAGCAATGATGAAAATATTTATGGTAGAGAGGTAATTTTTACCATCATGAGCTACATGACCAAAACTACATTAATTCTATAGTTCTACAGTTGAAATTTAATTAAATCATTCACATTTCTTTTAAAACTAAATCTATGCAACCTCTCAAACTTGTATAAAATATATTAAAAAATTAAAATAAAATCATGAAATATCTGCATTACATGATGATATAGATTACCAAGGCAATGCAAGTAATATGGAAAGCATGTATTATTTTGAACTTTGTACTATAAAGTAGTGGGGTGGACGTGAGATCCTCTTCTTTTCCCTTGACATACCCTGGACACTGGAGTAATGGATCCAATAGTAAATCATGCAGGAATGGTTTTATAGATTGTGACATTGAGGTCCAACAGTGTCAAGACAGAAGGTCTTAGAACAAATCAATGGATCAGGAAGAACAAAAACTTGGAAATTTTTCTTGCTCTCACTATTTCTTAAAGAAAAAGTGCAGAAAAATGGTGTTAAATATTGACAGTTGTTGAGTCAGTTAAAATTGTGCGGATGGCAAATAAATGTAAACTTTGGACATGCACTTCTATGTTTTCCTTTTAAATTTGGCAGTTACTCTTGATTATATATACAAGTTTAGTTGTCACTTGACAAATTTTCACTATCAGAAGAATGAAAATGTAACCCAAAGGAAGAGGAGATATTTGTAAATCATATATCTTATAAGGGAATACTAGCCAGAATATATGGTGAACTCTTAAAAAAATTCAAAAATAAGCAAAGAATTTTAATAAACATTTTCTAAAGAAGATATACAAATGGGCAATAAAAATACAAAATTCATTAGGGAATTAAGGATCAAAACCACAATGAGTAATCTCCCCACTCCCCTTAGGATGGCTACTAAAAAAGTGAACCAACCAATAGACAAACACACAAAAAATGTTAGTGAGATGAATAGAACATATAGTCTTGAGGATCATGGATATGTGAGGTGAATTGACAAAAACAGTAAATAACTGGCAGAACTAATTACTACAAAGAGAGAAAACAAACTGGTAAATAGACCTCAATAACATAATTGCTGTACTTTATTTAAAACTGTTAGAATTTTATGCTTTTTTTTTGCTTATTTGGTCAATTTTATTTGGCAGTACTTGGATTTGAAGCCCAGCAAATGCTCAACCACTTAAGCCACACCTCCAATTGCTTTTGGTTTAGTTTGTTTTTCAGATAAGGTCTCATGTTTTTTGCCTCAGGCAACTACTAAATTGTGATCTTCCCACCCATAGATATTTCCTACATAGATGAGATTGTACATGTGTACCAGAACACCAGCTTGTTTCTTGTATTGGGGTCTCACTAACTTTTTGCTTGCACTTGTCTTTAACTGAAATCCTCTTGTTCTCTGCCTCCCAAGTAGCTGGGATTGCAGACATGCACCACACCCAGTCCTGCATTTTGTATTTAAACATAATATTTTTATGCTAAGTAATTACATGTTTCTAATTAATTTGAGTATCATATAGAATCCTTTAGCTACTACAGACAGCTTTCTAGGTAAGCATTTCCATATTTGTGTGTTTGGTTCTTATACTTTATTTCTAATACAAATATAAAATGTTAAACTTTGATACTACAAAAGTAAGGAAAGTATGAAGACCCAAGTCTTCTTGCAAAGCTACTTCTACTTCGGCAAAGTGTACTGGACCCTTTGGTCCTGAAGTTTCTGGGCACATACAAAGAAAGTAGAGCTTACCATAAGAGCAATAAACAGATACCCTAACAGCGAATTAGAATATCATCAAGTTTTCCAACAACAATGCTGGATCATAGAATACTACAAATCTATTCTGATGTCAAGTCCATGCATGTATTTTATTTTCAGTGTTTGAGAGCAAACTAATGAGAAGTATAATTGACAATAAAATGTATTAAGCAATTGCAACTTCCTATAGCACTTCAGAAATATACTAACAGTTTCTGGAAAAAAATGTATTGTATTAAAAGTGGGACCCAGAGGAATTCCAAGATGGCAGCTAGAGGTAGGAAGCAGAAAGCGAGCCTCCTATAGTGAAATCTTGGAGAGACACCGGAGACACACTTTGCAGGCATAATCACCGAGAAAAGGCATAACTTTGACTCCTCCACATCTCCAGCCGGCACAGAGAATCTCCACTTCACGTTAAACGGAGAACCGAGGAGGCCCCCGGGGCCGCCAGTTGCCGGCGCCCATACGGCTTGGGAAGACGCGGACCAGGTGAGCTTCGCGGTACTGCGGTTCCCCCACAGACAAGCCTGGGCCAGAGCAGCATAGCCCCCTGGACAGACTGACCTCCACCCGGGAAAAAAAAGAGAAACTGAGTACTAAGCAATAAGAACAGTTAAGACGCGCTGGAAAGAGGGTGGGGCGCCCTGAGCGCTGAAGATTGGGGGAAGGGAAGCCTTCCCGGGACTGTAAATAAAGGAGCCAGGCAGGCCGGAGAGGCTCTGGTGGGAGCGGGGCGCGCCCAGCAACCAGGAGCGGGGACGCTTGTGAGAGGAGGGAAGACCCACTTCCCATGTGAACTGTAAATAAACACGTAGGCCTGACAATGCAGGGCAGTGTCACCTTTCCCAGTGCTTGGAAAGGGGAAAGCCTGTAGCAGAGGCCCCCTCGCACAGGAGAACTCTGAGCAAACAAAGCCTGTGGGACCAGGTGAGTGCTAGCTCACCCCAGAGATCTGCATAAATAACGCCGCCAGCTACAGGCTGAGAGCAGCAGGCAGGCAGGCCACAGTTGCAGATACCACCCTCAGAACTGCCTCCAGACGCTTTTTTTTCTTTTTCTCCCTACCTTTGATGAGAGAACAACCGAATTACACCTGCAAGCCGAAAAACTTACTGAAACTGTATTGCATTTGAACTGGGGACACTTGGTGGGGCTTTTTTTTTTCTTCTGTGTGTGTGTGAATGTAGTTTTGTTCTACTTTATGCATCCCCTTTGATGAGACAACTACAGAACAACATCTGAGGCACCAACTCCAGGACTGGAGATTGAGACGGACATCCAAATTATTAAGACTGAAATTGCATTGCATATAAACTTGGAAGTTTTTTGGTTTTTTGTTTTTTTTTTTTTTAAATTTTCTATTTTCCATTTTATTTTAATTCATTTTTATAAATAGATATTACTTTCATATACTTATTTTTTATTTTTTTATCTTTGATTTTCAATCCTCTCTCTGTCTCTCTATTGTCTGTTCAGCTTACTGTCGATTAGTACACTAACACTCCCTGTTTATACCTTTGAAACTCTCTTGTCTGATACCTTGTTCTGCTTTCTCCCTCTTGTCTTTATATTTGTTTTCCCCTTTTCTTTAACTTCTTGCTTTCCATCTCAGCTCACCCTTCCATTCTAAATATTACCATTGTTATTATTACAAGCTAGAAAATACTTAATTGCACACAGTACAGGGACAGTAACAACACCAAGGACAATGACGGGAAGACAGAAAAAACAAGGAAACCAGTTTCCCCACAGCAAAAAATTAGTACAGGAACCAGAGGCGAATGAAGAGAACAGAAACTCAGATCCAGACTCCAACAAAATGAAGATAAACTATGCCAAAGGACATAATGAAGCCCACAAGAATAATTTAAAAGAAGACATACTACAAGTACTCAATGAGAATTTTATAGAGATGATACTGGATAGGGTCAACCAAAATGTACAGGAGACACTCAAGAAATTCCAAGACAATAAAAATAGAGAATTTGAAAAAGCAAAAGAAGAAATAAAGGAAACCATAGAAGCACTGTATAAACACCAAAGTGAAAGAGAGAACACAATGAATAAATGGATAAATGAACTCAGGACAAAAATAGACAACAATAAAGAAGAAAACTTCCAGGATATGGAAAACCTCAGAAAAAAGAACGAAACAGAACTGCAAAACAAAATGGAAGGCCAATCCAGCAGAATAGAACAAACAGAAGACAGAATCTCAGAACTTGAAGATGAAATGGTAATTAAAGGAAAAACTGAAGAACTATTAATTAAACAACTCAAGACCTGTGAAAAGAAAATGCAAGAACTCACTGACTCCATCAAAAGACCAAACTTGAGAATCATGGGCATCGAAGAAGGAGAAGAGGTGCAAGCGAAGGGAATGCGTAATATATTCAACAAAATAATAACGGAAAATTTCCCAAATCTAGAGAAAGATATTCCCATACAAATGCAAGAGGCCTCCAGGACACCAAACAGACCAGATCAAAATAGAACTACTCCACGACATATCATCATTAAAACAACAAGTTCAGAAACTAAGGAAAGAATATTGAAGGCTGTAAGAGATTAAAAACAAGTAACATACAAAGGTAAACCCATCAAAATCACAGCAGACTTCTCAACTGAAACATTAAAAGCAAGAAGAGCGTGGGGTGAGATCTTCCGGGCACTGAATGAAAATAACTTCAACCCCAGGATACTCTACCCAGCAAAGCTATCATTCAAAATAGATGGAGCAATAAAAGTCTTCCATGATAAGCAGAAACTGAAACAATATGTGACCACAAAGCCACCATTACAAAAGATTCTGCAAGGGATCCTGCACACAGAAAGTGACACCCAACTTAACCATGAAAAGGCAGGCAGCACCAAACCACAGGATAAGAAAAAGCAAGACAGTAGAGAGTAACATCAAGTTAGGTACACACAATCAAACCTTCAAACAACTAAGATAACTAAATGGCAGGAATCACCACATACCTATCAGTACTAACACTTAATGTTAATGGACTTAATTCACCCATCAAAAGACACCGTTTGACAAAATGGATTAAAAAAGAAGATCCAACAATTTGTTGCTTACAGGAGACTCATCTCACTAACAGAAATAAGCATATGCTTAGGATGAAAGGCTGGAAGAAGATTTACCAAGCCAATGGCCCCCGAAAACAAGCAGGAGTAGCAATACTTATCTCTGACAAAGTAGACTTCAAACCTACATTGATCAAACGAGATAAAGAAGGACATTCCATACTAATAAAAGGGGAAATAGACCAAAAGGAAATAATAATCATCAATCTGTACGCACCCAATGTCAACCCACCCAATTTCATCAAACATACCCTGAAAGACCTAAAAGCATATATAAACGCCAACACAGTGGTTGTGGGAGACTTTAACACTCCATTATCATCAATAGATAGGTCATCCAAACAAAAACTCAATAAAGAAATCCAAGATCTAAAATATGCAATAGATCAAGTGGACCTAGTAGATGTCTACAGAACATTTCATCCAACCTCTACACAATATACATTCTTCTCAGCAGCCCATGGAACCTTCTCCAAAATAGATCATATCCTAGGGCACAAAGCAAGCCTCAGCAAATATAAGAAAATAGAAATAATACCATGCATACTATCTGACCACAATGCAGTAAAAGTAGAACTCAACAACAAAAGTAAAGACAAAAAACATGCAAACAGCTGGAAACTAAATAACTCATTACTTAATGAAGAATGGATCATCGATGCAATAAAAGAGGAAATTAAAAAGTTCCTAGAAGTCAATGAAAATGAAAACACAACCTACCGGAACCTATGGGACACAGCTAAGGCAGTCTTGAGAGGAAAGTTTATAGGCATGAGTGCATATATTAAAAAGATTGAAAGATCCCAAATCAATGACCTAATGATACATCTCAAACTCCTAGAAAAACAAGAACAAGCAAATCCCAAAACAAATAGAAGGAGAGAAATAATAAAAATAAGAGCTGAAATCAATGAAATAGAAACCAAAAAAACCATACAAAGAATTAATGAAACAAAAAGTTGGTTCTTTGAAAAAATAAACAAGATCGATAGACCCCTGGCAAACCTGACTAAAATGAGGAGAGAAAAAACCCAAATTAGTAGAATTAGGAATGCAAAAGGGGAGATAACAACAAACACCATGGAAGTCCAGGAAATCATCAGAGACTACTTTGAGAACCTATATTCAAATAAATTTGAAAATCTTAAAGAAATGGATAGATTTCTAGATACATATGATCATCCAAAACTGAACCAAGAGGAAATTAATCACCTGAATAGACCTATAACACAAAATGAAATTGAAACAGCAATCAAGAGTCTCCCCAAAAAGAAAAGTCCAGGACCTGATGGATTCTCTGGTGAACTCTATCAGACCTTTAAAGAAGAACTGATACCAGCCCTCCTTAAACTGTTCCATGAAATAGAAAGGGAAGGAAAACTGCCAAACACATTTTATGAAGCCAGTATTACACTTATCCCAAAACCAGGCAAAGACACCTCCAAAAAGGAGAACTATAGGCCAATCTCCTTAATGAACATTGATGCAAAAATCCTCAACAAAATAATGGCAAATCGAGTTCAGCAACACATCAAAAAGATTATTCACCACGACCAGGTAGGCTTCATCCCAGGGATGCAGGGGTGGTTCAACATACGAAAATCAATAAACGTAATAAACCACATTAACAGAAGCAAAGACAAAAACCACTTGATCATCTCAATAGATGCAGAAAAAGCCTTTGATAAGATCCAACATCATTTCATGATAAAAGCTCTAAGAAAACTAGGAATAGAAGGAAAGTTCCTCAACATTATAAAAGCTATATATGACAAACCTACAGCCAGCATTATACTTAATGGAGAAAAATTAAAACCATTCCCTCTAAAATCAGGAACCAGACAAGGATGCCCACTATCTCCACTCCTATTCAACATAGTACTGGAATTCCTAGCCAGAGCAATTAGGCAAGAAGAAGGAATAAAAGGAATACAAATAGGTAAAGAAACTGTCAAAATATCCCTATTTGCAGACGACATGATCCTATACCATAAAGACCCAAAAAACTCTACTCAGAAGCTTCTAGACATCATCACTAGCTATAGCAAGGTAGCAGGTTATAAAATCAACATACAAAAATCGTTAGCATTTCTATACACTAACAATGAGCAACCGGATAAAGAATGTATGAAAACAATTCCATTTACAATAGCCTCAAACAAAATCAAGTACCTAGGTGTAAACCTCACAAAAGATGTGAAAGACCTCTACAAGGAAAACTATACACTTCTGAAGAAAGAGATTGAGGAAGACTATAGAAAGTGGAGAGATCTCCCATGCTCATGGATTGGTAGAATCAACATAGTAAAAATGTCCATACTCCCCAAAGTAATCTACATGTTTAATGCAATTCCCATCAAAATTCCAATGACATTCATTAAAGAGATTGAAAAATCTACTGTGAAATTTATATGGAAACACAAGAGGCCACGAATAGCCAAGGCAATACTCAGTCAAAAGAACAATGCATGAGGTATCACAATACCTGACTTCAAACTATATTACAAAGCAATAACAATAAAAACAGCATGGTACTGGCACAAAAACAGACATGAAGACCAGTGGAACAGAATAGAGGATCCAGATATGATGCCACACAACTATGAGCAACTTATCTTTGACAAAGGAGCTAAAAATATACGATGGAGAAATAGCAGCCTCTTCAACAAAAACTGCTGGGAAAACTGGTTAGCGGTCTGCAAAAAACTGAAACTTGATCCATGTATATCACCCTATACCAAGATTAACTCAAAATGGATCAAGGATCTTAATATCAGACCACAAACTCTTAAGTTGATACAAGAACGAGTAGGAAATACTCTGGAGTTAGTAGGTATAGGTAAGAACTTTCTCAATGAAACCCCAGCAGCACAGCAACTAAGAGATAGCATAGATAAATGGGACCTCATAAAACTAAAAAGCTTCTGTTCATCAAAAGAAATGGTCTCTAAACTGAAGAGAATACCCACAGAGTGGGAGAAAATATTTGCCAATTATACATCAGACAAAGGACTGATAACCAGAATATACAGGGAACTTAAAAAACTAAATTCTCCCAAAACTAATGAACCAATAAAGAAATGGGCATGTGAACTAAACAGAATTTTCTCAAAAGAAGAAATTCAAATGGTCAGAAAACACATGAAAAAATGCTCACCATCTCTAGCAATAAAGGAAATGCAAATTAAAACCACACTAAGATTCCACCTCACCCCTGTTAGAATAGCCATCATCAGCAACACCACCAACAACAGGTGTTGGTGAGGATGCGGGGAAAAAGGAACCCTCTTACACTGTTGGTGGGAATGTAGAGTAGTACAACCACTCTGGAAAAAAATTTGGAGGCTACTTAAAAACCTGGACATCGATCTACCATTTGATCCAGCAATACCACTCTTGGGGATATACCCAAAAGACTGTTACTCCAGAGGCACCTGCACATCCATGTTTATTGCAGCACTATTCACAATAGCCAAGTTATGGAAACAGCCAAGATGCCCCAGCACTGACGAATGGATTAAGAAAATGTGGTATCTATACACAATGGAATTGTATGCAGCCATGAAGAAGAACGAAATGTTATCATTCGCTGGTAAATGGATGGAATTGGAGAACATCATTCTGAGTGAGGTTAGCCTGGCCCAAAAGACCAAAAATCGTATGTTCTCCCTCATATGTGGACATTAGATCAAGGGCAAACACAACAAGGGGATTGTACTATGAGCACATGATAAAAGCGAGAGCACACAAGGGAGGGGTGAGGATAGGTAAGACACCTAAAAAACTAGCTAGCATTTGTTGCCCTTAACGCAGAGAAACTAAAGCAGATACCTTAAAAGCAACTGAGGCCAATAGGAAAAGGGGACCAGGTACTAGAGAAAAGGTTAGATCAAAAAGAATTAACCTAGAAGGTAACACACACTCACAGGAAATTAATGTGAGTCAATGCCCTGTATAGCTATCCTTATCTCAACCAGCAAAACCCCTTGTTCCTTCCTATTATTGCTTATACTCTCTCTACAACAAAATTAGAGATAAGGGCAAAATAGTTTCTGCTGGGTATTGAGGGGGGGGAGCGGGAGGGGGTGGAGTGGGTGGTAAGGGAGGGGTGGGGGCAGGGGGGAGAAATGAACCAAGCCTTGTATGCACATATGAATAATAAAAGAAAAATAAATAAATAAATAAAAATAAAAGTGGGACCCATAATTCAGAGAGTAGAAAAATAGTTGAATTCCATTTAATACCAACTAATGTCTGTAAGGGGTTAAGGAAAGGATGCTATGTCTATTTGCAAAGATTTTAAGGGCTACAGAATGCAATAAATGGCTGTAAAGGTGTGAAAATGCAGCTAAAATTTAGCTCACTCACCATATTTGACAACATTGTATCTAAGCAGACTGATTTGGAAGAAGTAAGCAGACCTGTGTGAAATATTTGATGGAAAATTAGGTGAGGTCAAAAGCTGGAACAAAAAAGATTGATTTGTATGTATACATCCCAGCCTGTGAGTTTTGAAACTTTGGAGTGGTATAGGATTCTTGTTTCCTTCACTGGCAATGTAGACTGATAAACTAGAGGTATTATCAGACTTTCACTGCTCTGTGTGTGCTACCTGTCCATACCTCTGCAAAGACAGATTTTATGCTGGAAGGTGCTGGGGTCCATGGCTTGGGTAGGTTTCTCAGATGAAAGAGTCATCTGTAGCCAACTGCTCTCTGTGGCCTCCTGTGGAGGAATTCATCTAGTGAAGGTGGACAGAGATATAGATTATTGGCAAAATCCATTCAAGTGATTAAATAGGATGTATATATTTGCATATATACATAAACAAGTATACATATACGTATATATATGGAGAGAGAGAGAGAGAGTAGTTGGGATTACAGGTACACACAACCACACCAGGTCTGCAATAGAATATTTTTTAACATGTAAGGAATTAAAAGAGAGTATGTTTATACACTCTGAAACGGGAAGATACTGGAAAATTTGTAAGGATGAAACATTTAAAAAAGACAACATCTATGAAGCAAGAGATTGTCAAAGGCAAGTCATGGAAGGAATTCCAAGTACACACAGCTAAAATTAGAGAAGGAAAATAGAATGTTACATAAGAGTGATTTTCAAGGGAGAAAAAGAAACCTGATGTGCCCGTCATTTCAAACAACTATTGTACTTTGAAAGACCTCTTGAAGCTTCAAAACCACCACAGAAATGAACACAACTGAAATTAGTAATTAATAATTCCAGAAAAAATGGTTACAACACTAAACAGTAATTTAATCATGCTATATTATACATCATACAATGCAACCATACAACAATTTCAGTATTGGTAGCATGGTAGAACAAGAGGTTTGGGGTATAGAATAGAGTAGAAAATTTAAAACTAGTAAATAACTCATGATCAGATATCAATAAACACTATGAAATTTATAAATTTAAAGTAATTATAAGGAATATCATTTAGATATTTAAGATTAATGGCAGAAGATATGCAAAGGTACTGAAATTAGTTAACTGTAAGAAGTGAGACTGAAGTGTTAGAGGATTGCAAGTCTAGACATTACTATTTTGACATATTTCTGTTAGCATTGATCTATAGTTAAAACATGTTTCTTATTTTTTAAAATCTAAGAATAATTTAAAAAACAGTAATGATGTGTATCTTAAGGATCCACTATTTCTGTTGTTTCCTTACAGATTCTATTAGAATCTTCTAATAACACAATTATTAGTCTCTATAGTTTGGTAAGTCATATCTTATTATCTTGGTTCTTTATTTATATACATTATTCTTAATTAAGATTTTTTTACCAATTTAGTCTGCATTTTACAAAGGATTTATCTTATTGGAAATGTCTTTGTGAAACATTTATTTGCACTGTGGAAATTCTTATATCTGATATGCCAAATCGGATGAAAACTCTTACTCACTTAGTAATTCTTATTAATATTGTCAAAAGCACTAGGACTCTTGAGCAGATCTAATCAAGTTTAATGAATTTATAAGTAGAGTTTGTATCAATTTTCAACTGCTGACAACTTAATATTGTTTTTTCTAGCACTGAATTGTAGGAGAAATATGTTCTGTGGTAAGTTTCAAAGCAAAAACAAACAAGCTGTCCCCCTGGAGCTCTGCACTGTGTACAGTAGAGAACTCTGTGTTGTCCTGTGGTGTTAACATCAAGGATGTTCTGGGCATCTGAGAGACATGAGCTCAACCATGCTCAGCAGCTTCTAGCCCACAGCCCCCCAGGACTCAGAGGAGCTATGGAACAAGAGGCCTTAGGAAAAGATAATTTAAACTCATGGATCATACATCCATTTGTGTCGTAGTCCTTTTATTCAAGCTTGATAAACATGATAAATTACGAGGTATAGGGCTGACGGACACCGTATAAATTCAATATATAAATGGAGCGGGGGATTTGATTTCTTTTTTACAGAATAACAGGACCACGGAAATAATAAATATAAGCAGTAAATTTAGCTGATCTCTCTTCCCTGTGTTGAAGCTGTGAGCTTTATTTCCTCTTTTCTAGTGAGAAAGCAGTATTATTGGCCACAGAAAGGATGTGTTGCAAAACACACACAACAGAACACTTTAACGTAAATATAAAAGGCATAAAGAATGTCTATACCTAGTGGCTGCCGAATTAATTACTAAACACTAAGGGCATTTGAAATCTCTTCTATCTTGGTCCTGTCCAAAGTTCCTTTTCCTTTGTTTGGGAAATTTGCTAATTCTTTCCTAATAGGCTTATTCCAAATCAGGTCACATTTTTTCAGCCTGGGATAAGAATACTGTCATAACCACAATGTCATTTGAAATTATTCAAATTTCAGGAGTTAATGTGCAGAAGCTTTAGTAACTTGTATTTGAATACCTTTAGTTTTCAGTTTTCATTGTAACTGAGATTTAGCAGTAGCTGGAGGCATGACCCCTATTCTGTGGGCAAATATTTCTGGTAATAACTTCATTATTTACTAGATGGAACACTCTCCTTAGTCATTTTTCTCATGTTGTATATTCCATTCTTATTTTGTCTGCTACTTTGGCAGGTATCCTGTCAAGTGACAGTAACTGGGAGAAAAGATGGTAGAGTTTCAGTGTTTAGACATTTCACCTCATATATGTTTTGTGTATACAAAAGAGGAAAAGTCAGTGACACAGGTCCGATATTCATTTTGAATATTATGTCAAAATTTTTATTAAGATTTTCTACTAGTCAACTTTTCTATGTACCCATTCTGGGAATTTCAGTTATGAGTTCTGTCAATCTTTGTAAATATCCTTTCTCAGGAAATATTTAAGCACTGACAATATGCTGGGTTGTATATTTAGGGTTAGCTCTACAGGAGCAACAAGGTAGTCAAATGAGGCAATAGACAATGAACAAAATAAAAAATTGTGATGCAGAGTTAATAATTTATACCGCTATTTTGAGGAAATACTAGATGCTAAACTAGTCTTTAAATTATTAAAGAATATATTCTTCCAATATCAGTATGTCAGGTAAATAGTACCTATTCTGTTTACTGTATGAATTTCTTAGGGCTTCTTGGGAAGCTTCAAAATGGCACAATCTTGGAAGCTTAAGACAGTGGAAATTTATTATCTCATGGTATGGAAGCTGGAAGACAGGAGGGCCATGCTTTCTCTGAATTCTTTTTAAGGAAGGATCCTTGTTCTCCTCTTCCCAAAATTTGGTGTTCAGCAAACCTTGGCATTCCCATTACTTCCTCTGCTTTTGGAAGGACTCACCCCACTGTGTGCATGTCTTCACAAGGCCTTGTTCTAAAAACACCAGATATAATACAGAGGATGAGTCATAGTCCAGTATGGCCTGATGTTAACTAAATATAACTTCCTAGTTCCAAATAAGGTCACATGGATATAAAGTTTTGGGAGGTACTATTAAATATAGAACAATTTTATTCGACTTAATTATTTATAACATTAAATTTTTATTTCAAAGAGTTAAACATTATTAAACACTAGTCTTTTGGGCAAAAGTTTGTATACAAGGAAAATAAACTATCAACTATGATGTTCCATTTGCCAGAATATATAATCAAACAACAATGCCCATAAGAAAATGCATTTTTGGACTGTTGTGACTTAAATAGTCATAGTCATTGTATTTTTCCATTTGAAAAGTTTTATATTTTGCTATGTGTATTTTGCAGACTTAATATACTTATGTAACCGTATTAAATGCTTTTCAAAAAGTTGTGCTCCAGGAATGTTATAGGAAAACAGCATTTCCATTGGGTACTTTTAGTAATAAGATCCTTGAAATGCAACAAAAAATGACTATTTCTGTATGCTATGCTACAACTTGTTTGGTTATGCTGAGATTCAAATATATGTATAATGCATAATGCAATCAGTATATCAATAACAGCTAAGGGTTGTTCAATAGAAAGGGGAAAAAAAAGGTGCTCTATTCTTGGGAAGATATTTCAACACCGGGAAGAGTGTTCAAGGGAAAGCTCAAATATCCATGTGAAGTCTATCTTGTGCAGGTTTGCTTTTAAATTATAGGTAGAGCTTTCTTTAGGCAACTAACCATTAATGGTAAGGAAGTTTTGTCATTTGATGCAAATAGTTAGTAGGATTTGGTTTTTAATAATTAAAGGAGTAAACTATAATAGTTGATTAGGAAACTGTATACCCATGAGGAATTTTTTACATATAAAATATGAACTTTTCTAAAAAATTAGAAATACATCCTAGTAAGGAACACTTATGTGTGAATTGGTCAAATTAAATGTAGTTAACTTATATGGAAAATCCTATAAGCTCACTATTGTTATAAGCCTTTCTTGTTTTCTTTCTTTTTATTTTTTGCCCAGATAATATTTTATCAATTACTTTTCTACCTGAATGTGGAAGATAAATAACTCAGCACAAAACATCTACTATAACATGGTGTAATTTTATTGCTGAATTACTGCTGTCATCAAAACGTTTCTATCCCCTCAAACTTCATGCATTGAAAACCTGCCTTCAAAGTGATGATGTTAGGAAATGGGGTCTTTAAAGGTGGTTGAATTATGAAGGCAGATCCACCATCGATGAAATTAGTGCCATTTGCAGAGTTTTCCTATCCCCTAGAGAGTTGCCCTGCCCCTTCCCAATGATACCAGTTGATTCACTGAACCTTCTAATAGTAATACCTATCATTTTAAACTACACGTTTATGAGGAAAAATGCTTTTACAAGTTGTTTAATACTCCTATTGAGGTAGTACCTTTAATGTTAATATGTTGGTTTTCATTTATTTACCTGACAACTTTATTTTCTTTTTTGCAGATTTTGGAGATTGAACCCATGGCTTCATGCCTCCTAAGCAGACACTACAACTGAGTGATCTCCTCAATTCCCCTACATGACAGTTAATAAAAAGCAGCCTTATGTTTAATATAGAAAAGAATTTAACAGAAATAAACCATTTATTTCAACTGTTTTGTTTCCTTCCATTAGACAATTAACATTATGTAATCTTTTATTTTGTTCATTTTGCTTTGATTACCAGGATGCTAAGAACCACATGGACGGAATGACTAATTGCAGGAACTATTTTATTTTGGCTCTAGTACAATCACTGTTTTTGTTTTTCTAAAATTTATATTATCTTTCCATTATACAAGTAGTACATGCACAAAATCTCCTTTTAATTTTTTAAATCACAGATAAAAGTTAAGATTACTCTTAAAGCTTATCCTAATCTTGATGATAACCAAAGTTGTCTCTTTAGTTAAGTTTATCTCCTGCTTCATTTATGCTAATATTACTTTAGATTCTGAGACACAAAATGAAATATTTAAATGTCAATAAATGCTTCCAAACTGCCTTCAGAGTAACTGTAACAATTTACACAGCAACATCCACCCATTCACCAATTCATTCAATCATATATAGTTATACATATTCCTGGCTGCTATACCAGCTATAACATTTTTTTGCTTTCCCAGATACTTCGTGCATGCTTCTCTATCACTTCTCTATCCTGATCTGTGTCCCTCCTTATCTCTTTGATTTCCTTGAGCTGGGTGTGATGAGTACACAGCACCTCTCCTTCCAGATATCAGTGATCACTCTATTCCCCTGAACCCTTTGGCTGTATCTGTAAGAGATCCACAGCTGCCAGCCTCAAGGTATAAAAATATCCCTATGATCCCCCTCTCTTTGTCTCATGTAGTAAATTTTAACCTGGAGACATGATAAAGGTTTGAGGAGATAGGTATATCTACTTTATTTTGAACATTATGCAATGTATATATACATGAATTGCAATAACATATGGAACTACATAAATATGTACAACTTTTGCATATTTTATGTTTGTAAGGATAATATTTACATTTTCTTCAAAATATTAACTTTTTCATTTAGATCTATGATACTTCTCACAATAATTTTGTTATGGTATGAGGTAGTAGTTGAGGTTCATTTATTTCCCATATTTTTATTTGGTCATTTCAGCACCACTTGTCAAAGACTTTCCTATTGAATTGCTTTGAGTCTTATCAAACTTCAATCAACCATGCATCTGTAGGTCTATTTCTAGTTGTTCTGTTCTTGCTATTGACCTATTTGATTATACTTACATGATTACCACACTATCTCATTTTTATATGACTTATATCAGGCAGTATAAATCCTCCAAATTTATTCTTTTTCAATATTGTTTCAACTATTCTGTGTCTTTTGAATCTTCATCTGTACTTTAGACATTGCCCATGTTTTAAAAAAGATTACTGAGTTTTCATTAAGATTATTCAATCATAATAACTATAATAAATGAACAAACAACTTAAAAGTGAACCAAAATTTGCTGTGGCTGTGACTCAAGTGATAGAGTTCTCATCTGGCAAAATTGGCCAAAAATAGAAAAGAGACTTCATAATACAACTATGTGAATGGACGATAAATTCATGAATGGGCTTAGTATCATTAGGGATTAGGACCTATGTTAAAATTGAAATGAAATACCACTTTATATCCAAGAGAATTGCTAAACCCAAAACAACTGATAATAGTACATATTGGCAAGTTTGTGAAGTAAGCAAAATTCTCTTCTTGGCAGTTTCTATAAAGTTAACTTTTCATTCTTGCTGTGCTACTGCATTGCCATTCCTTGGTAATTTCTCAAGAGAAATGAGGGCATATGTCTCCATAAAACATCAATAAGAATGTTCCTGGTAATTTTATTCATATTTATCTAAAAATTGAAAAAGAAAAACTCAGATGATATTAACAAAAGGAATGTATGTATAAATTGCAAATTACCCATTGAATACTGCTCAGCAAAAAAAGAAAAGAAATCCCAAACACCTATCAGGACTGAATCTCAAAAAATAATACATTGAGTAAAATAACTCAGATACAACAGAACATATTCTCTATGATTTCATGTTTATGATGTTCACCAACAGGAAAAACTAATCAATGGTGATAGAAATCTGAATAGTGGTCACATTTGGAGTGGGGAAATTTGACTTGAATTTACATGAGGGAATTATCTGGAGTCAAGGAAATACTGTATATTCTGATTTGGCTGTTAGACACACAGGTGTATACATTTGTCAAAACTCAGTCAACTATATACTTTTGATCTGTCATTTCACTGTGTATAAATTATATCTTGATAATAGTGATAAAACAAAACAAAACAAATTATTCCTAAAAAAACTAAGAAATGCAGTTGTGAGCTATAGTCATCCCTTAACTTTACTTTGAGACAAACCAGAATAGAAGGAACACAGAGAGGACTTCCTTCTTTTTGGGAAAAGCATTTTCTTATCCTAGATTACAACAACAAATAATCTCCCTTTTACAATCAAGATTAATCATCAAGCTATATTATCAGAACCACATCCTAATACTTTTGTTCATTTTTACAATTTCTTGCAGTTCTTACAGCAGCTTATGGTGATTTTAACCTTTAACTCATGGAAAACTTTGTGTTCAGTGGTTGAAATATCCCTCCTTTATGTGCAAAACATAAACTGGACTGAATCAGAATCATGAGAACATAAAATGAAATGTAGAGTGAAAACACCAAAGTTACAAATGAGAGATGTAACTATTGCTTCCACTCTTTGTAATACTGGTCTAAGAATTTTTATTAAGAGACACAGCACCATATATTGGTTGCCATATCAAGTATGCACTGTGCATTGAAGGACAGTTTTCAACATCACAAGGTATTATTTCCCTTGATTCTGTGATGATGGTGTACACAGCAAAAGACCAGTAGATCTATAAGAAACAGCCCATTACCTTATTCTTTGGTAAGGAATTTCTTGGTCAGAATAGTGTTCTATGTTATCCATACTAGCATGAAAAAGAATGATAATCCCATTGATAATGAAGTTGGCAAAAAAAGGGTGAAAAGGAAGAAGAACCTAAATTCAAAGAAAACTTATTCTGTCCATAAAAAATTGTCTCCTCTGCAAATGGATGGGGACTATATGATGATCTCCATGATACCAGTTGGGTTTCTGGCTGCTCACAATAGGGCACTATGTTCAGCTCCCAGAGCTGATCAATAAGGAAAACATATTGATGCTTAGTGGTAGCTCCCAGTATGAACATGATGAGAATTCCATGTGAAGGTTTATCATAACTCTGTTACCATGGGTATTTGCTCTGAAACATATTGGTCAACATTATTGTGTCTGAGAAAATAGGTTGATTAATACAAAATGGGCCATTTTGTCCTTATGATTCTTAAGAAACTCTTACTCAGGAGGTAATCTGGTGACTTGTACATGAGGCACACACTTCTTGCAAAGTGAACACATTACTAAATAATACCCTTGCCACTAGCCTTCCAGTCATGCTCCTTTCCATCTCTAAACATCTTGCCAGACTCTTTGATATTTTGCATGAAATCATGCTTCTTTTCTTCTGGGTCAGGTGGATTATGAGATTTATAAATTAGTATGACCATTGGTTTTCAATAAGGCTGAATTATTGCCCTACTAAAAATCCAATAGACTTGAGTGCATCATCAGAAACCAATTATCATACAAGGCCTTTTTTTTGCACCTCAGAAATATAGATACTGAAATAGGTAATATCCATCAGGCTATAGAGATGCATTCAGGAAGTTGTGGCAATATAGCAGTAATATTTATATGACAAGGACAACTACGTATCCATGCACCTCATTGGTGGGGGAGAGGGTTGGGCATCACTAATTGAAGTTCAGTCCTATAATTACTGCTTCTATTGAATGGATTATATCCTTGAGTGCACTTGATATTATTGCTTGGTAGATAAGATGACACATGGTTTGTGAATGGCAGCTCAATTCATATAGACTTCTCAAATCACTCCTTAGGCAATAAACTCCTCAAGGTTTAATAGCAAGTTAATAACTTCATATAGAGAATAGTTAGTTGTCTAAAGGAACAAAGTGTTTGCTCCAAACCCTTAGAGGTCTTGGACTGCATACGTACATGGGCATACTACTTCAGAGTTATTAAGCAAAATCATGTCTTGGGAAAAAAGGGTGCTAGAGGCAAAAACCCTTGAATTACAGTGTAGATTAGTTAGAAATCCTCCACACTTTCCTTTTTAAAAAAAGTGATCAAAACACCCATGTATGGCATATATTTTGTGCAACAGCTGAAAGGACCTATTAAACATTGCATCCAGTCCTTAGCAAGAGAGTGTTTAGATTTTAAATATGTTTTCGAATTTGGAATGGTTTTCATAGTGCACTTAATAAGAACAGGTCTCCTAGAAAACTCATGGAAATGGCAAAAAACTGTATATCATATAATTTATTTCTATTGACGTGTGCATACTATACAAAGGAATTTGAGTGTCTTACATGAGGACATATCAGTTATATACATCAATATAATACTAACTCTGGTGTTTTCTGGCTATGCTATTGTAATTAAGATCTCTTTGGATCAATACATAGTAAATAACAGATGATGGCTTAAATAAATCTGAGATAAGAAGGCCAGGGCTTACAGTTGTCCTTGCTTGGTAATAACCAATTGTTTCTAGTGTAGTCTTCTTAATAGGACATACAGAGTTAGATTGGGGGGTACAAGATAAGGTCCAGGGGGCTATACAATTTGCTCAAGTGAAAGACCACATTTATATCAATAGCTCTTTTCAGTATGGGCTAAACTCTCAAGTTAAAGAGGAATGTAATAGTATTCTCTTAGGAAATACTATTAGGGATGTAATAGTATTTCTCACTAGAAAAAATATTTTTATATTTGTAATTTTTGTTCATTTTTAAAATGATTTCTTTTATATTTTTTCTTTTTTATTTATTTTTTGCTTTTATTAGATTATGTTTTCCCTTTTTTATTGTCATGCTGGGTGGGGGTACATTGTGTCAGTTATGAAAGTTCTTATAGTATGTCAAATATGTTATAGTTGAATTTACCTTCTCCATCATTTTCCTTTAGCCCTTCCTCCCCCCCATTTCTGGAGTAGTTTCAATAGGTATCATTTTCCTTTTACATATATGTGTACACAGTCTTTGCACTATATTCACCCTCCTACACCCTTTCTCCACATCTCTCCCACTGGCACCAACCTCTCCCCCCACTCAACAAGACCTATTCCACCCTCCTGTTTGTGATTTTGTAAAAGAAAAATAGAATGACATTTTTTTTATTTAAGATTGCTATACATGGAGCTTCCTTGTAAATTTCCATGTATATATGTATTATAACTCAAATTAGTTCATCTCCTCTATTTTTAGACTTCTACTTCCCTCACCATACAAACCTGACTCTGGATATTCAGTTTTTAAATGAATCTATTTCAAATACACACTAATGAATTGGAGAAATATCATAAGATTAAGGATGGACTGACTCATATGTAAGCATCAGTTGAGCCAAAAGTAAGTTTTTGCCCTTAGAAGTTCATGTATGGTGGATTAACTTCAAATACAGAGAACAAAAGTTTTCTGTATATTTAGATTCAGTGAGGGTTAATCTCAATTGTCAACTTAATAAGATTGAGAGACATCTAGAAGATTAGTAAAGGACACCCCTGTGTGTGTTCGAGAGAGCATTTCCAGAGACAAGTAGATCATAAAGGCTCTGATCTGATGGATGTTTTAAGACATTAATGGACTAAAATTTGAATAGACTACCGGGAAGTCATAGAACTGTGGAAGATGGATTAGAGGAAGTAGGTTACTAGTGGTGTGTCCTTAGGGACTACATCTTGCTTTTGCCCCTTCCTGTTACTGCTATTCTCTGCTTCATGTCTGCTGATATGCAAGCTGCTCCACCACGCCTTCCTTCCATGATGGGTGGCAACTTCTGAAGCTACCATGATCAAAACAAATCTTTCCTCCCTTAGGTTGTTTCTGCCAGACATTTTATCACAGCGATGTAAAAATAACTACTATAGAAAACTGGTACCGGGAATAGAGTTATTCCTGAGATGAAATCTGACTTTAAGTCTTTGGAACTAGTTTGTGGAAGGAATTTGAAAGTTTGGAAATGTAGGCTACAGAAGCTCTGGAATGTTGTAAGTAGAGCTTAATGAGTGATCCTGTTGAGAGCTCAGAACATAAGAATGTGGACAGTGAAGCTGTGCACATGAGCTTTCAGATGCGAACAAGGACTCTATTAGGAACTGGCTTAGAGGCCATTTGTGATATATTCTGGTGATGAACATGTCCTGTTCTAAGACAGGCTGGATTTGTGGGAGGCTGGATTTAAAGTTGACAGGAAAATTAATTTGATGGAGGAAATTTCAAGGCAGTCAAATATCTAGGCTATGGCATGGATACTGCTAGCTGCTTTTAGTCAGATTTATAGTGAGAATCAGGAGCAAAAGGCAAAGCAGAAATGACTTGAAAAATTTCGTTTGAACAAGAAAGTCAGTGTAAAGGTGTCTGAATAAATTAGTGCCACTAAAAAAAGTCAAGTGCATTGCAAGGGACAATAAGAAAGTTACCTAAAAGGCATCTCAGAAGTTGGCCAGATCCCACATATCAAAGTCTCAAGGGGTGAAAGAATAAATTTATTTGAAAGAAATTTCCTTGAGAAAAGAACTCTGCTCTGATCACATAAGGATACCTAAGGAAGTGTGTCCCCAGGTTTAGCCCCCCAGGAATTTAGAGGCTTCTCCAATTATGGTCCACGAGTACCTGAGTACTACTTGAACTGGTGGCAGACCTTGATATTTTACCCTTGAAGCTGGTTTTGAAGGTATGCAAAATACATGTACTGAATCATCTAAGCTTCCACTGAGGTTTTAAACGAAGGTCCCTAATCACACCATCATGTGTCACAGAAGTGTTACGTGATTTAGTCTTGCCCTATTGGGTCTCACATTGGTCCAGCCTTCTCCCACTCCTCCCTTGTAGACTGTGATAGGTACTCTGTCTCATCATTAGAAACTGGAAGTATGGAGCTTTTTTAAAAAATATATTTTGTAGGAGCTCATAGGAAGGGTTCCCTTGAGTCTCAGAGGAGCCTTTGAACTTGGGATTTTAAACACATTGGAACTGTTAGCACAATCGGGACTCATAGAGATGAACTGAATACATTTTGCATTATGAGATGGACATGAGCCTTTTGGAGGCCAGAGGTGGAATGTTATGTTTTAAGGGATATGTTTGGTGTCAAGTTGACAAGTGGCAAAGACTTGTAATAGTCAATCTTGTTTGTCAACTTGATTTAATTAAGAGATACCTAAGAGATTATCTAAATAAATCTTTTGGGTGTGTCTGTGAGGGTGATTCCATGGACAGTTAGATCATGAGGGTTCTAACCTATTGAATGGTTTAAAACATTGATAGATTCAAAAATTAAATAGACTTTTGGGAGTTGGCAGCACTGTGAAAGGTAGGGCTGGTTGAAGGAAGAAAGTCAGTGTGTGTCAGGGGGGTCATGACCTTAAGGGCCTCCTTCCTGTTACTGCTCCATTCTGCTCACTTTTTACCATGCTGTGAGCTTTCCTGGAATGTCTTCCCCACAATGATGAATTGAAACCTCTGAAACTGTGAGCAAAATAAAACTTACCTCCCCTAAATTGTTTGTGTCAGGCATTTTGTCATAGTAGTGCAAAAGTAACTAATACAGAAATATTCAGCTGCATTTGTACAGGTAGAGTCCAACCATTTAAAATGGGGAATTTAATATATGGGGTTTGTTAAATTCATGGAATATCTAAGAATACAAATAATAAATTATTGGGGAAAATCAGCTTCTTGATATTGCTGCTACCAACCATTTTTTATCTTGGACAAAGGAAAGAGGTAGTTCTTCTAGGAGCACAGAGTGAATCAGAAAAAGCTGAAAGCACATCTGTGTGGTGAAAGCTGAGCTGTGGACAAAGTAACAGTCACTGAAGGATAGTCTGCGTGAGGCACAGACTGTGTAAGTCGAATAGGTTTGTTTATCCCTTTTTCCCACTTTCCAAACTGCCCTTAGTTCCTCTTGTTTACTGAAATTGCAGAGCCTAAAAATTCAGAATAGATCTGAGCTCTAATAGGTTAGTGAAGGGAACATTTTACTAAAGGTTATAGTTATCCATTACTGAATAATAAACAACATTAAAAAAAACTTAGTAGCTTAAAACAGCAGTATATATCTGCCATGAATAGGCAAATTATGCAGGGGCCTCCTATACTAAGTGTCAGCTGGGGTGATTTGGAATCATCTGACATTTTGTTTACTCCCTTTTCTGGTGCTTGATCCTGGTTATCAACTGGGACCTCAGCTGAGGTTCTGCCTGGAATGGCTCTATCTGTCCTGTCCATGTGGCTGCTTGGCATACTCACAGTTTGGTGGCTTGGTTCCAAGGGCTACTATCCCATGAGGGTTACATTGCAAGCTGTCAGTTCTTTCATAGTCACTACCCTGTCTGGATTTCAAGGACACATTCTACAGCCTAACACTTCTAGGTGGAGAAATGTCAAAATAATACACCTGACATACCAAGAAGCTCTTAGAATTCTACCTGTTTTACTTCTGGCCACTGATTGAGTCTATTACTAAAGTGAAAAGTCAAAAATTATGTCATGCAGCTTTTTGAACTCAGAATCCCTAGTATAAATACCAAATCAATAAACTTAGTCTTCTGGTCCATCATCTTAGAATCTACCTTCACTACTGCAAAAGTTGTTTTCAAAGTAAATTATCAAAATCCTGAGATGTGATTTTCTCCTTTTTAATTTTCAATTTGCATAGTTCTCACAGCTTGGTTTGAATACTGGAAGCCTTGAGGGCCTTTCGAAATAAGTGACAAAGAATTGTCTTCCCTTTGTCAAGAATGTGCCTTAGTGAAATTATCACAAGACTTTCAAAAAAGGTACCAAGAGTCACATAAAAGAGAAGGTTTTTCAGTTCCAAATGGAGTTTCTAATTCCTCTTCTGTTAAGTTCATAGCTCTGTCCTTTTTTTCATAGGTGTCTGATCAAGGATATGAATTCAGGTGGTGCTATAATTTGGTAAACAATAGATTAAATGTTATGACTACAACTGATTCTTTAATTATAGTAATAGAAGTTCCTCATCTGGTTAGATTTTTGACTGAGAATTTTAGATTTAAAGTTTATAAATCATAATGTTTAAAATTTTTAGCATGTTTACCAACAACTCATCAAGGCTTTTTGGATTACTCTTTCCATATATTTTTCTGGTAGTGGTTTATTAGTCCTTCAATGTCTTGCCTTCAATAAACTTTATTCCAGGGAACCAAAGCTCATGATCTGCAATCCAGAGATATAATGGAGATCAGATTGGAAACCAATGAAAGTCATTGTTGTTATTAGTGTCATTACTATTGTTATTTTACTATGTGATGGTTTGAAATATATTAGTGATCTGATTCCATTTTAATAGGCTCATTCTGATTTCTCTGCTAAGAGATCAAAGCAGGGAAGTCAGTAAGGAGTCTATGGGCGAGGTCTATTTGATAGACTTTGTTGTAACATGCTAAAATGGACATGGAGATATTTTGAAGCTGGAACAAACAGAATTAGCTGAGAAACTGCAGATTAATATGAGAGAAAGGTGCTAATGGGAAAGATAATGTTACCATTCCCAATGTGGGGAAGACTGAATGATTAGGAGGATAAGAAATGGATGTGTGCTTGTGATTGCGTATGTGTGTGTGTGTGTGTGTGTGTGTGTGCACTATCGAGTGATAGTGATGGTTCAGTCCCATGTTCCCAGCTTCTAGAAAGCCAGAAATAGAAGATACATGGTTAGAATCCAGCATGGGCAAAAACTTAGTGAGACCCCCATCCCACAAAATAATCCATGCATGGTAGAGTAGAGCTGTAATCCCAGCTACCTGGGAGGCAGAGGTAGGAAGATAGCAGCCTGAGGCAAAACACATAAGCGTATCTGAAAAACAAACTAAAGCAAAGAGCTGGGTATGTGGTTCAAGTGCTACGACAGCCTAGTAAGCACAAGGTCCTGAGTTCAAACCCTAATACCATGAAAAAAAAAAAAAGAATTCCACTATAGACATAATAATGAATATAGATGTCAAGGAAGTGCCTTGATAGTTAAGTCTAGAATTAAGGGAAAGGTTTAAGTTGGATATACATTTAGAAATTGATGACATATAGATTTTTTTCAATTCATTAAATGAATTATGTGCGATCCAAAGAGAAGTCAGTATAGACAGAAATCATGAACTAAGTCTAGGATCATTAAAACGTTTGTAGATGCTAATCTGAGAGGGATTAATTAAATGATTAAAAAGATGCAGAGCATACATGACTAACCAAGTCAATACTAGTCAAAAGAACAATGCTGGAGGTATCATGATACCTGACTTCAAACTATATTACAAAGCAATAACAATAAAAACAGCATGGTACTGGCACAAAAACAGACATGAAGACCAGTGGAACAAAATAGAGGACCCAGATATGAAGCCACACAACTGTAACCAACTTGACTTTGACAAAGGCATTAAAAATATATGAGAGAGAAAAGACAGCCTCTTCAACAAAAACTGCTGGGAAAACAGGTTAGCAGTCTGCAAAAAACTGAAACTAGATCCATGTATATCACCCTATACCAAGATTAACTCAGAATGGATCAAGGATCTTAATATCAGACCCCAAACTCTAAAGTTGGTACAGGAAAGAGTAGGAAATACTCTGGAGTTAGTAGGTATAGGTAAGAACTTTCTCAGTGGAACCCCAGCAGCACAGCAACTAAGAGATAGCATAGATAAATGGGACCTCATAAAGCTAAAAAGCTTCTGTTCATCAAAAGAAATGGTCTCTAAACTGAAGAGAATACCCACAGAGTGGGAGAAAATATTTGCCAGCTATACATCAGACAAAGGACTGATAACCAGAATATATAGGGAGCTTAAAAAGCTAAATTCTCCCAAAACTAATGAACCAATAAAGAAATGGGCAAGTGAACTAAACAGAACTTTCTCAAAAGAAGAAATTCAAATGGCCAAAAACCACATGAAAAAATGCTCACCATCTCTAGCAATAAAGGAAATGCAAATTAAAACCATGCTAAGATTCCAGTTCACCCCTGTTAGAATAGCCATCATCAGCAACACCACTAACAACAAGTGTCGGCGAGGATGAGGAGAAAAAGGAACCCTCTTATACTGCTAGTGAGAATGTAAACTAGTACAACCACTCTGGAAAAAAATTTGGAGGCTACTTAAAAAGCTAAACATTGATCTACCATATGATCCAGCAATACCACTCTTGGGGATATACCCAAAAGAATATGACACTGGTTACTCCAGAGGCACCTGCACACCAATGTTTATTGCAGCACTATTCACAATAGCCAAGTTATGGAAACAGCCATGATGTCCCACTACTGACAAATGAATTAAGAAAATGTGGTATTTATACACAATGGAATTTTATGCAGCCATAAAGAAGAACGAAATGTTATCATTCACTGGTAAATGGATGGAATTTGAGAACGTTATTCTGAGTGAGGTTAGCCTGGCCCAAAAGACCAAAAATTGTATGTTCTCCCTCATATGTGGACATTAGATCAAGGGCAAACACAACAAGGGGATTGGACTTTGATCACATGATAAAAACTTTTGCACACAAGGGAGGTATCAGGATAGGTAAGACACCTAAAAAACTAGATAGAATTTGTTGCTCTCAACTCAGAGAAACTAAAGCAGATACTTTAAAGCAACTGAGACCAATAGGAGAAGGGGACCAGGAACTAGAGAAAAGGTTAGATCAAGAAGAATTAACCTAGAAGGTAACACACATGCACAGGAAATCAATGTGAGTCAACTCCCTGTATAGCTATCCTTATCTCAACCAGCAAAAACCCTTGTTCCTTCCTATTATTGCTTATACTCTCTCTTCAACAAAATTAGAGATAAGGGCAAAATAGTTTCTGCCGGGTATTGAGTGGGTGGGGGGGAGAGGGAGGGGGTGGGAGGGTAAGGGAGGGGCTAGGGTAAGGGGGGAGAAATGACCCAAACATTGTATGCACATATGAATTAAAAAAAAAGATGCAGAGCATAAGGTCAAAGAAAATTATTTTATTCTATTATGTCCTTGGATAAGGAAAGTAACTCTTGCTAGAGAGAAGGGAGTAATCAAAATGTCAAATGGTGTGGATGAGGCAAATAAAATGTAGATCCAACCATCAGGTAGGATAACCTAGACTTCATTGGTGTTGCTAAGGGTAGTTTTTATGGAGCAGCAGAGGTGAGGAAATGATTGGATAAAGTTCAGGAAAGAAATGCAGATTGTGCAGACATTTTTGGAACTTTGCTTTAATGTGTACAACAGATGTGAAGTTTGCATTCTTTTTAAAACTCTACCTCTATTTTATAATAATTAATCTATCACTATACTTTATTTTAGATCAGTTGTATTTTATATTTCCATTTAATAATAATTTATATATGAATTAACTAGGTTTTATAATTCTTTTTGCTTCAAATCTTAGTTTTATGTTTATGTAATTCCAACATTCTACCAGCCCTTCTAAATGACTTCTTCATTTCTGAGTTATATATTTTGACTACCTCTTGGTTAGCAAAATTTCAATAAACTATTCTTTTTTCCCAAAGAAGTCCCACAATGCTGCTTCTCTGAGTTTCCTATATTTGAGAGGATCTTCTCTTTGTTTTGGTACCTGAATTAAAATTAAGTAGAATATAATTTTCTTGGGTAACAAAATTTCCCCAGGATTTTTACACTATTAGTGCATTATCTTCTGGTATTATGAATGTCTGAGTCCAGTGCTATTTCCTCTTTGCAGATAACTTTCTTTTACCTAGATGAATGAAGAATACTTTTTTAATATGTTGACTCCTTGAACATCTGGTATGTAGTTCAGTATTGATTTCTATCATCTAATTCATTTTGTTTTAATTGTCATATTTCGGTTTAGTGATGCAAATTTTTAGTTCAGAGCAATTTTGTTGTGTCATTTCTCTAAATATTTCCTTCAGGTTCAATTGGCTCATTCTCCCCATGAAAGCCTTTCTATGGATCATCATTGTCTTTGATCTCGTTCTCATCACTTCAATCTGTGTCCTTTCTTCTGTGTTTAAAATGGCAATCTTCCTTGACATTTTTAATTTATTTCATTAGATAAACTACTGTATTGTTCTGGTTTGTATATATTTCCTTTTCTCTGCAATCTCCTTTTCTGTCAGTAATAAACAGCATACTAGCTCATGTGTGTGTTTGTGAAATTTTTAATATCCGAGTAATTTTCTGAGATTTCTTATATTACAGGAATTTTTCCCATTTTTATTTACAGTTTTATAACTTTTTCTTTACTTAGATTTTCATATTTTTCTTTCTTTTTATTTTTTTTTGGTACAGGGGCTTGAACTCAGGGCCTTCATCTTGAGCCACTCCACCAGCCCTTTTTTGTGATGAATTTTTTTAAGATGCGGTTTCACGAACTATTTGCACAGACTGGCTTTGAACCTAGATTTCCTGATGTCTACCTCCTGAGTAGCTAGGATTATAGGCGTGAGTCACTGGCACCCTGCCTGTATTTTTCTTTAGTAAAAAGAAAAATCCCAGCAAAATAGTTTAAGTTACTTGCTTAAGGAAATCAATATGTAAAAAGACATTAGATCTTAAACCTCTGTTTTTCTGAATCTGGTTATTACTCTCCTCCATTATGGTCTTAGCTGAGCTTAGATCACTCCAAAGGTACAAACTTATCATAGACTGAAAAATAACTACACAGGAATTAGGCTCTACCTTCAGCAGGTAACTACCTCTGCTGGAGGTAAGGTTTCTTCCCTGTTGTTTCTGACCTGGTCTTGCCATTTTGTTTCAGAAGTCAAAGTGCACAGCATGGAAAATAAATGAAAATAAGCATCATCTAAACTGTGGTATTTTCTTTTGTCAATAGCAATTGATAACGAGTATGCCTAATGTCCTCCCAGCTGCCATTCTCTCTCATCTCTCAGAAAGTGTATGTGGGGAGAAGGAATTCAAGCAGGATTACAGAATATGAATCACACTGCTAGAGAAATTTTCTTTTTAGGGCCCTTCCACAGCTCCTGCAATATTTTCCTATCAGCTCTTTTTGTCCAATTTTCAGGTAGAAGATAACGCGATTCTTAATCACCACCTCTCTGTGCTCTAGTCTCCACTTCTTCACTTTCCCTCTAGTGAATACGTGGTAGTAGCCATTGAGATTCTTTTCGTTTACATTTTGATCTAACCAAGGCAGAGATGAGTTGAAGATCTATTCAGTGAGTTTATAGAAGAGATGTCTTTATTTGCATTCACTTTTGATCTGGGCATGGATGCTGAACATCTGCAACTACTTGAGTTTCTTTGAAAGTTCCAATCCTGGCTTTAAAAAAAAAAAAAAAGAAAGTTCCACTTTCACATATTCCTTCACACCTCTAGGTAGATTCAAGGCTTTGTTTCCAGAATAAATTTAGCCGCCTCATCAACTTTTGCCCCAAGGTAAAGCAATCATTGATATTTGTTAAACAGATCTAATTTTAGCTTATTGAGTTTTTCTTTCTTTGTTTTGAACTTTTTGGTATTTTTCCTTACTTTCCTGCAAACTTAGAAATGCTTTAAAATTTTTGCTTGTGGTTATTCAAAGCTATTTGTGTCATAGTTGAGGAGTCTTTTTCCCATCCACCTGTTGCCTTCAGGAATTGCAAGTCTATTAGCATTCAAAACCTACTACTGCACATGCTTAAATGAATGTGTAGACTAAATCAGCTTCTACATTCTGTGCTGAGGAAAATCAGCATTCAATCATGCTTCTGATTCTCATCTCTTAGGTCTGACCAAGAAGAGACGCCTCATCACTTCCTCACCACCAGTTCTGACTGACCCTCTGGTTTTATCTGGTAATTTATATCCAGAATTATTAACATTTCCCAGTTAAATATTTATAATTAAACTGTAGCTTTACTGATTTCTTTGATAAGCTATCTTCCTGTAACTTAATTCTTTCTTTTGGCTTACATTTTCTTTTCACTGAGGTATATACTCTAGTAATCTTTTCAATAAGAATTTCTAGGTGATATTCTTAGGATTTTCATATTTGAATGTTTTTTTACATCAGCCTTACACTTCCTTTGGTATAGAAGCTGATATTTCACCTTTGAAATATCATTCGTTTTCCTGCATTCTATTGTTAATGAGATGTTTGATGTCAGTGTGTTTCTGTTAATTATAAATCTAATATTGTATCTGAAAGGTTTTACTTTTTGTCTATTGGTCCTCTCAACTTTATTATACATATTTATTTGAGAATATTTATTGTGCTTTTTCCCCTTAGCACTCAGGTACCCTTTCAGTTTGTGTATGCACATTTTTCTTCAATTTGGGAGTACTCTCTTTCTTTAAAGAAAGTCATCTTGTTCTCTCTTTTCTTTTTCATTCTTTTTAAGAAGGATGTGGAACATCTGCAGCCATTTTTTTCTTTTAAACTGACAGATAATAGCTATACATCTCTATTGAGTACATTGTGAAATTTTGGTGCATTTATGTAGAGTGTATTGATCAACTCAGGATAGCTACTTTATCATTTCAAACATTTATCATTTCTTTGTGATGAGAACATTCAAAATCTACTCTTCTAGATATTTTGAATTATACAGTATTGTTAACTACAATCATCCTATGTGAAATAGAGTTCAACACTTGTTCATCCTATCTGCCAGTGACTTTCTACCTGTTTAATATCTTTCTTTACCCTCTCATCCCCTCTCCCTCCCTTGCCTCTGGTAACAACTGTTCTGTTCACTCACTCTCTGAGAGCTGGTGTTTCAGAATCCACACAGAGGAGGAATCATGCAGTCCTTGTCTTTCGGGGCATGATTATTTCACTTCACATTATGATCTCCAGTTAAATCCATGTTGCCACAAATGAGGATATTGTCCTTTCTTATGATTGACTTATATCTTGCTATACTTTCCATAATCCATCCCTCTGTGTTATACTCTGAAGGATTTAATAGATTCATTAGAAAAGTAGTATGCTATTTAGGTCTGTTTTTAAAAACAAATAACAATATTTCCATTTTGTAAAATACTTCAATAATCATTTAAATTTTCAATTAAATGTGTATGTATTTTTTAATAAACTACCACTTCCATCCTGATAATTATCATATACTTTTTTGTGTGTTTTTTGCATCTTTTATTATTATTGTTATCATTATTATTGTGCTGGTAGTACATTGTCACATTTACAAAAGTTCTTACAATATATCAAATACAGCTGTTGAATTTACCCCCTCTTTATTATGTTAATTTGTTGCTATAAACATTTTATGTTACTGACATTACTGACATTCTTTATATGCTCATTGAGTCTTGATTGTGATTTCTTCTTTGTATTTGACAATTTGAAGTAGACATTCTTCAGTGTTTGTTTTCACAGTTTGCTTAGAGGGTGCTGTGAGTTGCTAATGATTATATTTTACCATATATATCCTTTGTGGGGAAGGTGACCAGGGAGCTGTAAATATACATCAGCAAATTTTAAAATTATTTTGTGTTTGAAAATAAAAGATAATTAACTATGATGTTTGAGTCTTAAAGCAAGTGAATAACAAAACTTATAACAACAATGGAAAAAATTTTAAGATGTACATAAACAGAGTAAAGCTTTTTTAAGGTTTTCATGTTGTAAACACAGTTATTTAAGGGCATAGGAAAGCAGCCAAAGTCACATGTTTTAATCTCTGTATGACAAATGAACCACTAAAAGAATTATACAAAACTGTATGAATAATATGAGAATAAGAAAGATAAAATAAAATAATAAAAAATATTTGATTATTCAAAGGAAGGCTAAAATGAAGAATAAAGAAATGAATGGGCTGGTGGAGTTGTTCAAGTGATAAAGCACCTGCCTAGCAAGCATGAAGCCCTGAGTTCAAACCCCAGTACCACCAAAATGAATGACTAAATACATAAATAATGGAAAGTTAAGAAATGAATAATATGTAAAACAATTTAGAATATAAAGAGCAAGATGGATGGTGGATTTAAATCTAACTACACTGGTGAATAAACTAGACATAAAAGAAACAAATATGGTTAATGATAGATTGTCAAAAAAAGATAAAAATGAAAGATTCAATCATTTTGTCTTTATGTAAATCATACTTTAGATGACAATCTGTCAGATTGAAAGAAAAAAACTTATACAAATATATAAATACTAACCAACAAATTTGATATAACTATAACAATATAAAAAGTCTAAACTTTAGTGTAGGAAATGGATAAGGAAGGAGGGACATTTTATACAGACAAAATGGTCCTTAAAACATTGGAGGGATAGTAATCTTAAATTTATATGTAGCTGGTAATTTTGCTTCAAAATGCAAAAAGCCACAACTTTAAAACATAAACAACAAAAAAAGAAAATTTTATTTTTTAAACAAAAATATTAGCAATGGTTAAGCAAAACTGATACAAAACTGCAAAGAATAAATAATGATTAAACAACCAAACTAATCAACTTCTGTTTGACACAGAACAATATTGAGAGGGTCAGAATGCACATTCTTTGGAACACTTAAGCAGGCACGAATAAATTTTAAAGTAGTGAAATAATGACAAAGTGAAATTAAACTGAAATCAACAACAGAGTAAATTAAAAATTAAGCATGTATTTCACAGTAACCTGAGTCAAAAAAGTCACAATGAGAATTATAAAATACTTTTAGATTAATAAAAATAACACAACTTACCAATACTTGTAGGATGCAGTGAAAACAGAGAATATAGAAACATTTACAGCTTTAAGTGTAACAAATATGTCACAAGTATATAAAAGAGATTAAGTTTTCAGTAAAGATTACTGACCCAAATTAGCTAGCATGCTATTTATAATTTCTCATCTAATTTTTTTGGCAGTACTGGCTATAAGAACCCAGGTCTGTAAAGATGATATAACTTATCTAAAGTAATGGGGAAATTACCATAGCAATTGATAAGCATTAAATCACACATAGACACATGAAAGAAAAAGCCAAACAAGAATTTAGAAGTGTCAGAATTGTAGATATCTGAGCCTGGACTTGGCTCCATTGTTCCATTTTCCTTTCTGTCCTGTTACCAACTGGTTTATTTACTGCTTAGTATCACAACATTATGATATTTTCTGATATTTACTTCCTCAAAACTTCACTGCTGATCATACATTATGCCTTTCAAGCCTTTCTCCACGTTATAACATTTTGGCTTTTGATGCAATTTCTAATCCACTTACTTTCTATGTTTTCTACTTCAAATTACTGAGAGAATGTTATTTCTGTTTCCTTTTAGCTTTCTATTTCAGTCCACAATAACTATCAGTTTGGGTCACGTAAGAACAGAGCTTCAATTAATAGTGGCTGGGCAAAGGTTATTTTTCAGGTACCTATTGTACAGTAAAATTTTAAACTCCAACATGCATAATATTTACCAAAACTTTGATTAGGAGATAAGCTCCTAAAATGATACCTGTTCCTCTGAAAGGGAGTTCAATATTCTGTGAATGTTCAATAGAAATTTCTATAATTCTTATAAAAGTTTCACATTATAATACTCAGGCCTATTTTATTTGGGTTTCTCTGATTAGAGTTGAAGGATATATTTTTCTACTATTTATCAAGAATGTAAGAGATATAACAATGAGAAACTAACATGTCAGTGTGGACTTTTGAGTGTAATGTATTTCATTTATTCTTATAAATATTTCAAATTATTCCAGATGAGGGGCTGTGCATCAGTTCTTTTCTTTCTTTTTCTTCTATTTATTTATTAATGATACTGGGGTTTGAACTCAGGACTTTACATTTGCTAGGCTGGAGCTCTACCACTTGAGCCCGTGCGTCAGCCTTTTTTTGTGTTGGTATCATTGAGAAAGGGTCTTCCAAGCTATTTGCCCCTGCTGGCTTCTAACTGTGATCCTCCTGATCTCTGCCTCCTAAATAGCAAGGATTGCAGGCATAAGCATCTGGGACCCAACTGTGTGTGGGTTTTCTGTGGAGTAAAATTGTACCCACAGATTCTTAGGATTTCAAATATAGTCATAAATATCCAAGCAACATACAAATATCAGTTTTTCTTTCTGTGAAACTAAATTAGATTATTTTGTATCTGAAACAAAAATAAGGATTTCTGTAAATGTTTCCAAACATTTGAAACATGACCATATACAAGGAGATTTGATCTGCAGTTGGACATGTACTCAGGAGCCTAAGAGAAATCGTTGTTTTTACACCTTGTCCTGAGAGTGAGGATAAAGTAAACTATAACTCAAACTTGATTCTGAAAAGCAGATCTTCCACCTAGACTCAAGTGTGTTTATTTTATGGAAGCTAGATTCAATAAGGATTGATATGTCATAAACTAGCCTAAACTTGAAAAGGGAAGGCTATACAGAAATTATTCCCTTTAATACTTTATCTTTATTAATAAGGGGATAGATAATAATAAGAATCTATAAGTTCCCTATCATCTTACCAATCAGATGAATGATGTTTCTTGGGAAGAAGTAGTTACAAAGCTGAAGGGAGAGAAAGGTACCCCAAAGAGTTTGAGAATATCATCCACAATTCAATCCTCTAAGAATTAAAATATGCTTTTAGAAACCTTTAAGCCTTTCCCCCACTACCTATACTTAAATATTATTTTTGGACCATGTAGAGAAACATAGAAGAAATAACTTAAGACATATAATATGTGATTTATTATAAATAAGTTGTAGAGGACATTGTATACGCTATTTATTGAGATCTCTTGAAGAAGGCATATAGGGGAAAACTCACTCTGTTCTTACCTACAGAAAGAGTTCTAAAAAGCCTCAAACTCTATAACTACTCAATAACTCACCTCTCTTTTTTTGAATGAGATTCCTCCTTTCTTGTTTCTAAACCTCAGAGAATGGTGAAATAACCAAAGATGTGTTCTATTCCTTCTCTTTCTTCAAACTGTATGTATGGTGTGCCTCTACATTTTGTAAACCCAAATTCTCTGTGCCCACTACAATTGCCTTAGTTATCTAAATTTCTGCAACAGCACTGCAATGTGTGTCACTGTCTCTTATATGACTCCAGGCAACAGGTTTTAAACAATTTATCATATATTTGTATCACAAAAAAGATGATAAGCACTGAGAAGGTAAGCATCAGGTCATGGACACTATAACTAGCATACTTACTTTGTGCTTTCAGTATGTTAGACATTTGCAAACCCATTCTAATTTTTACCTCAATTCTGACAATGATATAAGACCTCATGAATTACTTTAAGTACTAACATCTCCATGAATATATTATATTTTGCATATTTTTGGATCTTAGCTCTAATATGCTCATTTACTCAATGATTCCACTTGTATGTATTTTAAGCACAAATTACTTTTGGAATTAGGCAGGATATAAATAAATTAAATAATATAAACTAATTCAACCAAGAGACCTGGGCTGGCAGACAACCTGCAATGTCCTTGGGAAGAACTGGTTTCCTGTAAATTATATTTGGAGAGCTATTTAATCTTGTTCAGTGCATGTCTGTGTGGTTCTATGCCTTTTTATACCTATGGCCTCAGTGATAGAACATGCGTCAGTCAGACTCCACTCCAAACACTCAGATATTAGTACATTTACCCAAAGAAACCTATTTAACATTGACCTTTAATACAGAATTAATAAATATCATAAGAAACTTTGACCTCACCATCTTTAAGAGACTCTTCTAAAAGCACTGTTGAAAGGCATATTAAAAACAATAATACAAAAAACTACTGCAGATCAGCTTATAGGATGAAAAAAAGTGTGAACAGTAAGTTTTGATTGCGTTAACCACAATTTTCAGGTTATCTGGAGTTATTTCTGGGACTATTGTAATGAGCAAAAGACCAAATGATTGATTAGATGGATATTTCTTCCATTTTGCGGTTTCTACATCAGCTATGCCATTCCATTTGTGAGTATGGTGGAAGAGAGGTTAAAAATATTTTAAAAGAAACTATGATTTCAAATCTGTGTAATTGTTAGCAGAACTTTTACATGCTAAAGTATTTCTCCCACCCCACTTCTTATTAAAAATCTTACATGCTAAAACTGAACTCAGTGCCTAGAGCCTTTAATGTTTTCCTCCCCAAAATCTTTATTCGAAGTTTGCTGGTGTTTTAGTTGATACTGAAGGACTTCAAATTTTTATCTATATTTCAGCAGTATTAATCACTCTATTGAAATATATTGGTCATCTACCTGCAGAAAGGCCAGAATTTCCATACATAATTCTTTAAATAAATTATGGGTTATTCTGGTTTCACTGAATGTATATATGCTAAATAGAATTCCATTAGATTAAAAGAAAGTTAAAGAGGGGAAATATTAAGTACATAAGCATTTAAAAAGCAGACATAAGAATGAACATTTTTAACATTTCACTCTAATTCAATCTGCAATGTAGATCAATCCGGAACTGAGATTAGTATAAATTGCATCCTAAGTGCTTCTGAGTCACTCAATCAGAGAAACTTCAAGAAACAAGCATCTCAGTATATATCACACTAGAGAACAGTTGTTATCAAACAGCTGGCAAAAAACCTAAGGAGGGTTATTCTCATGAACAAGATTTTTTAAATCTACATTTTTTAAGCAATTAAATGTACTTAATCTTAATCTGCATGATAAATATTACACTATTGTCCATTTCAGAAGATAAAATGCAGGAACCAATGTTTCCTAGATGAACCAGAACATTTCCAGAATGATGAAAAGTATTCCAGCCCACTGAGTATAAAATTAGATTGCTGAATGACTGTGGCTGGCTCAGATTCTGAGGTCATGATGACTCTTCCTTATGCTAAGCAGATGAAATGTCAGAATAAAATCATAGCCTGGCTTTAGTTATGAATCTTAAATTAGGTGAGATAAAAAACCTTTTGAAGTGTCATGTAGTATGATTTAAGTTCATATCTCTTTATTCTTATCCAGGGTACCGGAAATCTATTATATACCATGAAGACAACTTGCTAGCTAAGCTGACTTTAAATGAGGTTGTATTTACCCTATGGGACCATTGAAGCATCTTCATGATGCAGTTAGCCTACAGCCACAAATATACTATTGGAGTCATATCTCATGTTACATTCATTGTTGATATTATAATTGCTAGACAACAAACTACAAAAAGTACAATACATCATTTTGTACATAATTAACCATAATTTTATTTCTTTTCCTCTACTTCCCCCAATGGCAAAGTACATTTGCTCTTGCAGTAGGGTAGATCAAAACTTATTGGGAAATGAATTTGAATTCACTTAGGGTTTGGGAAATTTAAAATAAAGGTTTGAATTGATATTTGGAGGAGAAGGGGAGAAGCTGATGTATCATGTTCACATTTTTGTTACTTGATTATGTGGTATCTCAACTCTTTAAGTAGAGGAATGCTGGTTAGATAAACAGCTGACTGTGCCAGCATCAGTACATTGGAAATCCACAGAATGCATTCTGCTTAGAGTAAGAGTCCTAAATTTTTACTAAAAGCTATTAACTTTATGTCTGTAACATATTTGAATCCTAAAGAAACTGTGACTATTATGCATTTTTCAGTATTGCTAAGCTCCTACATAGATTGTAGCTCAATGATATCATGTGTTGCCCATTCTTCTGAAAATTGGAATATTTACACTTTTAGTAGTGAGGAGCTTTAAAGTTCTCCCTTTTCTAAGTCAAAGTTTTGGGATAAATAAATTCTGCAAGACTAAGAAATTCAGAGTTCAAAGCACAAATAGCATCCTTCACAGTTTTCTTTTCAATTATCTGGAGGAAAAAATACCATATGCTTCAGTACTTACTTTATAGCTTCTTCTCATTTCCCTTTCTCTTTTTCTCCACTCCCGATGATCTCTGATCCCTTTAATCTTATGGAGAAAAAATAACTGTCCAATATATTTATATATATACCCTCACACATACACACATTGCTTATAATAATAAACAAAAGCTACACCAAAAATAAAATTTCTATAATTTCCAGTTCTGAAACAATGAATCTATTCCATCAAATACTCTAAGATTCTATTTATATGTTTAATTTTGCCTTATATAAAGATAGGTCAAGTCTATTCTGGTTGCTGTATAATTTTTATATTAATTGGAAATTAAGTATAATATCTAGGTTCACTTTCACATATCCAATTTTACAAATCCCTAATTACGTGTTTCTAATTAATTTTAATCATTTTCTTGTGTAGAATTTTTAATGTGTCTTGGATATTTCTTTCCTGCCAATTATTTGAATTCATTCCTTCTATCACTTAAAGAAAACTAATTAATGCTTCCATGTATTATCTTTTGAAGGACTTGTTACAGTTTTAATAGATATTTTATGTCCAATCAAATACAATCTAACATAAAATCTTAAGTTTAATACAGATTGATGATAACCAAAAGTTTGATTATAGAATTTTGGGGAACTGAATACTTACAGGAATATAAATATTGACTATTTAAGGTAATAATGATCACTTTAAATATAAGTTGGGCCACATGTCAGATAGTGAAAGAACCAGAAAATTGAGGATATGCTCTACATGTTTTCCCTGAAAAGTCCTATGTTTAAATCTAATCACCAATGTGATAGCATTAGGTGATAAAGTCATGAAAGTGAAGCAGCCCCAAGAGCTGCTTTGCCACTTCCAGCATATAAGGACACAACAAGAAAGTGCCATCAATAATTCAGTAACAGGATCCTCACCAGACTCCCAGTTTTCCAGGGGCTTGATCTTGGACTTCTCAGAACAGAATTTTAAGAAATTTCTATAGTTTATACACCACTCAGTTTATAGTATTTCATTATAGCAGCCCGAATGGACTAAGATAGTAACTCTAGCCCCAATAACTTTATTTTCTGAAACCTTAGTTTCCACACATTGATTGTAAAATACAATCCTCAAGCCAGGCTCCCATGGTTTACACCTGTGATCCTAGCTAGTTGGGAAGCTGAGATATAAAAGATCAAATGTTCCAAGCCAGCCTAGGCAAAAAAAGTTTGCAAGACCCTATGTCAATGAAAAAAACTGGATGTGGTTGTACACATCTGTCATTCCAGGGTTGGTGGGAAGCCAGAAATAGGGGGATTGTGGGTCAAGCTTGCCTGGGCAAAAAGTGAGATCCAATCTCCAAAATAACCAGAGCAAAACAGGGCTAGAGGCATGGCTTAAGCAGTACAATACCTGACTAGCAAGTTCAAAGCTCTGAGTTCATACCCCAGTGCCACCAGAAAAAAACAAAACAACAAACAAAATGATTAAAGGTGATTCTGAAAAATAAAGGTGTGCAGATCACATTCCTTAAACAGAATTATTGGAGATCTTTTTCTAAGAAGCTTCCAAGAAGGCAATTACATGGTCATTCTTTAAAGAAAAAACTTTGAGCAACAGGAATGCTGATTTATTTATTTGCATTTCCATTCATTCACTGCTGATAGAAGTACAAAATGGAGCAGAGACATTGGAAAGTAGTATGGTAGTTTTTTATAAAGCTAAACATTGTTTTGCCATATGATTCAAAGATTGAACACCTACACATTTACTCAAATGACTTGAATAACATGTCACCTCAAAAACCTTTCCATAGATGTGAGTAACATCCCTGCTCATTATTACCAAACCTGGAGGTAACCAAAATATGTTTGTATAAGTGAGTAGATAAAGACACTGTAAAGCTACACTGTAATGAAGCATTATTTACTGATAAAAGGGAATGGGATCAGTAAGCATGAAGAAATGTGAAGGAATCTTCCATGAATGTTGTTTAAAGAAAGAACTAGTTTACAAAGGCTAAAAATAGTATGCTTACATTTATGGAGTATATTAGGGGAAAATGCAAGTGTTCTTTCTGGAGTCTCTTTCATAAGGACACTAATGCCATTTATGAGGGCAGGTGACATAAATAGTTCCCAAATGTCCCATCACCTTATTCCATCATTGGTGTTAGGATTTCAGCATAGAATTTTTGGAGTAAAGAAGCATTCTGAACAAAACATATGACATGCTCAAGAAGCAAAAATAAATCCTCTGGAAAAAAGATCAGTGCTACCAGAGCTTATCTAGTTTTTTAGGGCTTTGAAACTATTTCATATGACACTGTAATAGGGGATTCAGGGCATGAGACATTTGTTGAAACCCATGCATTTTATAGCACAGACTCAACCTTAATATACTCAAGTGACAAAAGAAATGCTTAGGTAGTTCAAAGATCCCAGGATAGAAAGAAGGCAGTGAAGAAAATAAAATTTTATTAATATTTATGAAAAAAATTCACTGAATGGGGTCAAGGGAAGGAGGTCCTGATCTAAGTGTCTTTGGAAATGAGTAGAGACAGTAAGATTAAAGGACTACACATCAGAGCAATACTTTTCTATAGTTGTTTCTTGTGAGAGAGTGGGATAAGAGCTCTGAAGTCACTATATTTGTATACTGGAGCTGAAAATGAAGGCGAGGGACAGATTTCTCAATATTAGAGAGAAAGTTTACAAATAAGCAATGAGATATTATCTAGAATGATACATGTGGTAAGTGACTACAGTTGGAGGCATCAGTATCAACCCATGATCAGCTTAATATAAGTACAAATGCATACATATAGTAATATATATATGTTTATGTAGTTATGCATATGAATATATGTAGATAGATAGATAGATAGATAGATAGATAGATTCTTGCTTCATCAGCTGGCAGGGCATAGAAGTAAGGGTACTACAGTAGTAATAAGCTGTGAGGACACACTGTCCAAGTCTTAGCTTCTAATGCCATTCCATAATAAAAGGAATAAGGTTTCTATGCAGAAATAGTTGATTCTAGGACTGGGTCAGGAAATATGCAAGGTAACCTCAAACTTTTCATAGTGCCTGAGTATAATAAAGTGCTCAAAATTTACAATGATGGGAATATGTCAAAAGGACACTGGAGCTAAATATAAGAGGTCTCATTGACCAATCTGGAAAATTCAATCAATAAATAAGGTAGTATTAGATTAAAACCTAGAGCATAAAATAAATATCCATGTACCCAAGCTGATCTATCTATCTATCTATCTATCTATCTATCTATCTATCTATCTATCTATCTTTTCAGAAGAATTCCATTTAATTTATGAAGACAGTACTCTAAGCTGTGTGCTGGTGGCTCATGTCTGTAATCCTAGCTACTCAGGAGGCAGAGATCAGGAGGATAGCAGTTCAAAGCCACCCCAGGCAAATAGTTTGTGAGACCCTATCTCAAAAAATACCCAACACAAAAAAACAGGACTGGTGGAGTAGCTCAAGGTGTAGGCCCTGAGTTCAGACACCAGTACCACACATACACACACACACACACACACAAAAGACACTAACAGAGGTTGTCATACTTTCCTACTCCTCTAATATGGTCTGCTCATGAGCACAGAATGAAAAGAGGGTAAAATACTTTCACCATGGAGAAGTCTGCATTCTGCAAAAAACCTGACCAATGTGTATAAAAACTGTCACAATCATCAAAAACTAGGAAAGTCTAAGAAAGTGTCCCAGCCACATGGAGCCTCAGGAGACATGTCATCTAAACGAATGTTGTGTTCTCCTTGGGGACCAGAGTCAGAAAATTATGAACTTTAGTTTAAAAAAATTAGTTAATTCTGTTTCATTAATTGTGCTAAATGAATGAGACCAACAAAAGGTGTTAAAAGTATAGGAAGGTGAGTATAGGATACATATAGAGATATATATGCTATATCTCTATAAATTAAACATATTCTAAAATTAATTTCTAAATAAATAAATAAAAGCCTTTGGGAATTAGGCAATCTCTCCTCTACCCTATTCAGTGTCAACCTAAGTTTTGATTAACACACTTTTTATTAATTCTCTATATATGTGTACTTGTTTTAGTGCTTTCTACTATTTAGCTAGGGATCCTTTTTGTTTAGAGATTATATATATAGATTTTGAAATTTTAAGCACCCACATATTTTATTAAAAATTATATTTGAATTTGAGATTCAATAATTTTGAAAGATACTGACAATTGATTGATAACTGATAATTTAGCCCAGAGACTTCCTTTAGAAATTATTCTCTAAGGTCCTTTTTACAGAGATTACAAGACTGGAATTAGTAGTTAGATTATAATGAGGATCACTGGACTTAAGTCTGTTTTTTTCTCTTCACAACATTACTAATTTTTCTTCTTCATGTCTAGTCCTGTTACTCTAGCTTTAAGTATAAATTAAAATAATTCCTTTAGTCCTGACATCAGTGGGAATAAATTAGAATAAAATTTGAATAATCTCTAAATCTAAATCATTTGAAAACTTTTATAGAGCTAAATGTCTTGTGAAATATAATGCTTGAAAAAATATTAAGAAATTAAAATTTTCAAACATCTCACAAAGTTTTGTTTAGGAAAATATGTGTGCATTTCATTTTATGGACTCTTTTCTAGTAAATCATAAAAATGCAGGTTTTATACATTTTGTGAAATATTATAAGCCATTTTAATGAAGATATGGTCCATACATAGCATCTAAGCTGACCTAATAGACAGTAATGGCTCATTTGTAAGTTTTATAACCTGAGGATTTAGTATTTCACTGCAAGGACTCTAATAGACTTTGTCATGAGAAAAATCTATATAGGAGTCAGAAGACATTTATATATTATTAAATATATAGCATTCATTTTAAATGGTGTATATGTCAGCAACAGGACAATATGCAAATGTTAAGACCTTTTGTTTTTAATCACCTGCTCTAATTTCTATCACATTTATCACTTTCTTTCAGAGTTCTGGTTTTAATTTTGAAACATTTTTTCTAATTGTTTATTCTGCAATAAAGTGTTTAATTTGGGGTTTTTTTTGTATCTTTTTATTGTACTGGGTAGGGGTACATTATGGAAATTATGAAAGTATCCATGTACCAAATTGGTACATTTGCAATGTATCAAATATATTATACTTGAATTCACTTCCTCCACCTCTCTCCTTTATCCCCCCTCCAGCCATTCCTGGAATGGTTTCAGGTATCATTTTGCATTTACACGCATATGTATGCATTTTTTTGTACCATATTCACCCACCTACTCCCTTTCCCTGCTATCCCTCCGTTGCCACTGGTACCAACCCCTCCCTGAGCAGAATCTGTTCCACCCTCTTGTTATCTGATTTTGTAGAAGAAAAAAGAAAAACATGACATTTTGGTTTGTTTGAAATGAAGGTAGCTACATAGGGAGTTTCTTTGTGTTGTTTCCATGCATATATGTGTTATAACACCAACTGGTTCATCTCTACTAGTCCTCTTCACTCCTTCTTAGTCCCATTCCCATAGTCACCTCAGCCAGTTGAAGATTTTTATATTTATTCTTATACAGTGAGCACATCAACCACATTCAAGTTTTTTGTTTCCTTCCCTTGGTCTGTCCCTCCTATGTACACCCTCCTCTTAGTGTGACCCATGTCCAATAATATTGCTGCATTTGTTTTAGGTCTAGGTCTATAATCCAAATATGTGGGAGAATATGTGATTTTTGACTTTCTGAGCTCAATTAACATCACTTAAGATGATATTCTCTAGTTTCATCCATTTACCTGTGAATGACAAAATTTCATTCTTTTTTGTGTTTGAGTAAAATTCCATTGTATATAAAAACCCATTTTCTTAGCTCATTCAGCAGTAGTGGGGCATCTTAGCTGTTTTCATAGCTTAGATATTGTAAATAGTGCTTGCAATAAACAAGGGTATGCAGGTGCCTTTGTAGTAACCTGACTTACATTCTTTCAGGTATATTCCTAGGAGTGGTATTGCTGGATCATATGGCAGATCTATTTTTAGTTTTTTAAGGAGCCCCCATATTGTTTCCCATACTAGTTGTACTAACTTACATTCCCCCCAGCAGGGTATGAGGGTTCCTTTTTCCCTGCACCTCACCAACAATTTTTTTGGTGGTGTTCTTGATGGCACCTATCCTAATGAGAGTAAGGTGGAATCTTAGTGTGGTTTTGATTTGCATTTCCTTTATGTCCAGGGATAGTGAGCATTTTTTCATGTATTTTTGACTTCTTCCTTTGAAAAGTCTGGGTTCAGTTCATTTGTCCATTTATTCACTGGATCATTGATTTTTTTAAGAGTTTAGTTTTTTGAGCTCCCTGTACATTCTGGTTATCAGTCTCCCTTGTCTGATGTATAGCTGGCAAAGATTTTCTTCCATTTTGTGGCCAGTCTCTTCAATTTAGAAATCACTTCTTTTGTTATGCAGAAGTTTTTTTAAATTTCATGTAGTCCAATTTGTCAATCTTTTCCCTTAGTTGCTGAGCCACTTGAGTTCAACTCAATTAATAGGCATTGCTTATGCCTATTAATTCCAATGTATTCCCTGCTCTTTCCTGCACTAACTTCAAATTTTCAGGTCTTATATTAAGGTCCTTAATCCACTTTGAGTTGATATTTGTACAGGGTGAAAGACAGGGATCTAGTTTCAGTTTTCTTTAGACAGATATCCAGTTTTCCAGCAATATTTGATGAAGAGTCTGTCTTTTCTCTATTTTCTGTTTTTGGTACCTTTGTGAAAAATCAGGTGGGCACAGCTGCTTGGGATCTTTTCTGGGTCTCCTATTGTGTTCCACTGGTCTTCATATTTGTTTTTGTGACAGTACCATGATGATTTTATTGCTATGACTCTGTAGTATTGTTTGGAGTCAGGTATTGTGATACCCCCAGCATTGCTCTTTTTGTTAGTATTGCCTTGGCTCTTCACCATCTTTTGTGTTTCCGAATCAACTTTGGAGTTGATTTTTCAGTCTCTGTGATGAATGTCATTGGGATTTTGATGGGAATTGAATATGTAGATTGCTTTTGGTAGTATAGCCATTTTCACTATGTTGATTCTACCAATCCATGAGCATGGGAGATCATTCCATCTTCTGTAGTCTTTGATTTCTTTCTTCAATGGTTTGTCATTTTCCTTATTATGATATTTCACAGCCTTTGTGAAGTTTATCCCTAGACATTCTATTTTTTTGAGGCTATTGTAAATGGAATTGTTTCCCTATATTCTTTCTCAAGCTATTCATTGCTTGTGTATAGAAAGGCTACTGATTTTGCTAAATTGATTTTGTCTCCTCCTACTTTGCAGAAGCTGTTGATGGTGTCTAGGAATTCTTCAGTTGAATTTTTCAGTTTTAGGCATAAGATCATGTCTGACTTCTTCCTTTTCTATTAATATGCCTTTCATTTCTTCTTCCTGTCTTATTACTCTGACAAGGAATTCCAAGACTATGTTGAATGAGTGGAGAGAGTGGACACACTTGTCTCATTCCTGATTTTAGAGAAAATGGTTTCAGTTTTTCCCCATTTAGCATGATGTTGGCTATAGGCTTGTCACATATACCCTTTATTATGTCCTATTCCTAGTTTCATTAGAGTTTTATAATAAAGTATTTAATTTTGAACACGTATTTTTTCTAATTGTTTCTCCTGCCTCTTGCAGCATAGTAACATAGTTTACCTTTATTGTATGTATGCATATGTATATACAAAAGCTACAGTTTTCTATTTATTAAAGCATAATTTTTAAGTATATTTACTTTAGAACACATTTTAGATTACCTCTCCCAGATAATTTCAAGCAATTCTCAATTTTGTCAGTGATCCTCTCTGATAGACTTCTGAAATGACTCTCAATCTTATAGCATGTTGACCTGTTTATCACTAAGGGATTTAGATTATCCTTTAAAACCAACTTCTCCAAATTGTGAAGTTTTCTTTTTTGACAAGTCTATTTTATTTTTTCTTGGCAGCACCGGGGTTTAAACCTAAGGCCCCATGCTTGCTAGGCAGGTGCTCTTACCACTTGAGCCACTCTGCTAGCCCTTCTGGCAAATTTCTACATATTTTGAAATAATTGTTGTATCAGCACATTATCTGGCATGATTCCATTTGATTTTTTAAACAATCCAAGAATAAGCAAAGGGAACGATGTTTACTAATGAATTATATGGAGGATAAATTTTGAAGAAATCACATTCTTGGTGAAATGGAGTTGATAAAAGACTGAATAATTAAATCATTAGGACAATTTCTCCTATCTTTCACAAATAATTTAGGGAAAGTTCTACAATAAAGGCAGAATATTCATTATCTTTGAGTTTACCTGGAATATTCACCATATTCTGGGCCAAGAAAGCCCACAGACTAATTAGTTAAAAAGAATAGAAATTGGATAAAGTTACTCTCAGAACACAACAAAATTATGGTAGAAATTGATAACAGAAAAACACCTGAACAAACTGTTAATTTGAGATTAAATAACACACTCCTATCTAACACATTACTAATGAAAAAATATCAAGATAAGTTAAAAATACCTTGAGTAAAATGAACTGTAAATACTACTTATGAACATTTGTGAGATACAGCAAAAACAATGCCTGGAAGGAAATTTTTTATTGAATGTATTAGACAGGAAGAAAGACCTAAAATTAATAATCTAAGGTTCTATCTGAAAAATGTAGAGCAATAGTTGCAATTAAACTAAATAAATCTGAAGGAAAAACATGACAAAATTACATCAAAAACAAGTGAAAATAAGAAAATAGAGAAAAAGGTTGAAAATCTCATCCATGCTAACCAAGGAAAAATAAGTTATTAAAAATCAAAAGTGAAAGAGGGTGATCACTACTGATATCATGGCTGAAAATCATTATAGGTTAATAATTCTTTACTCACAGCTTTATGGAAGTTCCTTTACAGACAGGTCTATGCCCATGAACTTGACATCTTAGATGAAATACAATAATTAATTAAAAATTTGAAACTAGAAAAAGTCACATTGGAGAATCCAATGATATGGACAGTACTCTATTACATAAATTGATTCAATCATTAACAAAATCAAGTATAGACATCACAACATAGAAAGTGTTTATCAATATTTTCATGAATATAGATACAGAAGCCATCAACAAAACATTCACAAATAGAATTCAACAATGTATACAAAGTATTATTCTCTACCCTGAGGGAGACTTATGTTAGATAGGTAAGGCAAGCACAAAATTCTGAAGTCAAATCATATAATCCACCACATAAGCAGAGTAAATGTGAGTAGTACTATTGTCACGTCAATTGGTAAGGGAAATGCATTTTGTAAAGTCTAAGGCCCACTCATAAGACACTCAGCAAACTTGAAAAGAAAAGGCAGTTTCCTCAACATGCTGCAGACCATCTACAAAATTCCATTACTAATAAAACACTACTACTTTAAAAGTAGTAAATACAGCAGAAGAGCAAGATCTTGCACAAAATGGTGATTGGTCTAGGTCTACTGAGGAAAGCATTAGGAAATAGAACGATCCTGAGACAGTGCTGTGATTGAATCTAAGCTTTATCTCCTGGAAAACTTATTTTGCTTTATAGAGATGTTTCTCAACCCATGTAAGGGGCCCAGCAGAGTAGAACTTGATTTTCAAGTAGCAGAAGATCTTCCATCCATCTCTAATGTATGATATGAAACAACTTCAGCAAGAGTGTCAGGTATAAAAAATTCTGTCCTTATTAACCTTGGAAATGAGTGGATCCTGTAAGTCTAAAATCAAAAGGAAAGGGTCAAACAAATGGAATCTTGTTGACAAAGCTATTTCTCATCTGAGATAACAGTTCTGATATTGCTATACATGGATACTGCAATTGATCAATTAAACTAATAGATGGTAGATAGTGAGAGCCAGATTTTTTCACTTTTTCAGCGGGAAGCTGCAGATAATCAAGAAAAGGCATCTATAGACCCATGTGGTAATAGATTAAAGTTGGAGAAATTAGGATGAACTTAGCACTAACTTGACAGGATCTCTAATCTGAGAGGGCAAAGAAATATATGCATGAAGACCAACACAATTATGTACAAATATCTGTCAATATTTTTATATGTAACAATCTAATCTAGTCTTATTTTTCAGCAGAAAGAACCAGGTCTCCTTGAAAAAAATACATTGTTCTAGGACTACACCAAGAAATATATAAGAGTAGCCTACAGCATCTTGTAGTGCCAGAAAGTAAGCAAGTTATATAAAACAATATCTTTACTGATGGGAGGGAAAGGGACATAAGAGACAGTTTGAAGCACCTTCAGTGGCTCTACATACTCCCCAATCTAAAACTATTTGAAAAAAATTTATATTGAATTATGCCCAAAGTATAAATAAATATCTATGAATCCAAGCTGACATAGACAAATTATTTAATAAATGAATAAGTGAGAGAGAAAGGTCAAATCCCTCTTGCAGAGAAATTCCAAGTATCTCATATAGATACACTGTTCTGAAACAAAGGAAGCATAAATCTGTATTCCTTAAGTGCAGGCTGCACACAGTGACTTCATTCCAAACATACAGCATAGAAAATAGGTAAAAATGAGCAACTTTACATTTGTTTTTAATCTCTTCTACTTACTCTTAAATGAAGTATTGATGCTCTATTGTATTTCTTTCTTGATAAATGCAAACTGTATCTTAAAAGATGTTCCTGTATTTTGCATTTTAGCAGAAGAAATGTATCTTTGAACTACCTTTGACCTATGTGCTCTTTTCCTATTTCAACGTTGGCAGATTTACATAAATTTCACATTATTATGTAGCTCTGAGTTTAAATGGCTTATTTTTGTTCTTTCTTTCTCTTCTCTATAAAGACTTAGAAAATATAGCTGAAATTATTTCTGAAAGTAGCATTGTGATTTCCTGGACTCATTTACCTTTTGAACTTGCTTCTCTGAGAACATTCCTATTTATTATCATTAGTAAAAATCAATTTTTGAAGCTCATTTCTTTAATAAAGTACTTTCCTTTTTTCCTCTGTTTATATTTAAGAAATCCTCACACTTCTCTCTCTCCACCTTTGAATAATGCCATGTATGTCTTTATTAATAACCTATTATATAAACAATTTTACCATAAGATAATTTTTTATCCTTATTTGATTCAGAGGAAGAGGTATCACAAGCAGTTTCTAAATAGCTGTAGGATAATTTATTCATCTAAAAAGTAAGCATAATTTGAAAATGCTGCTGCAATGTAAGGAAACACTTTCTTCTATTTGAAGGCCTTCTTTTCCCCTTAATTTCCAGAGGAAGATTTAGTTGTGTAGAATAATCACAACTTTTAAAAATGGAATGAACCACCAAGGCATGAACCATGAAACAAATAATTGATAAAGTGAACTTCATTTAAATTAAAAACTCCTGCCACGCAAAAAACAATGTCAAGAGGACTTTCATTCAAAATATGCAAAACATTCTTTAAATTCAACTTAAGTTATAAGAAAACAAACAGATTAAAAATGATCTGATAACCTTAACAACCATATCACCAAAAAAAAAAAATTATGGAAGGTAAATTAGCCCAAAAGTCATCAGAAAAATGCAAATTAAAACATTAATTTACTACTACATACTTATGGAAATAGCCAAAATCCAGAACATTGACTACACCAAATCCTGAGAGTGAAGAAAAACAGACCTCTCATTCATCTTGGTGGGAGTGCAAAATGGTACAGTATCTTTGGAAGGCAGTTTGGCAGTTTCTCATAAATGCCAACATATTCCTATCAAAATTATCTTTCAATCACACTCCTTGGTAACTACTGGAAGGAGTTGAAAGCTTGTCTCTACATTTAAAACATCCTGAACCTGGTTGTTTATAGTAGCCTTATTCATAATTGCCAAATTTGGAGGCAACCAGATGTTCTTTACTAAATGGATAAATAATGGTGCATATAGACAATGGAATATTAATGAGTTCTAAAAAGAATGAACTTTGAAGCCATTAAGAAGATGGAAGAATCTTAGACTGATGCTGGTCAGTGAAAAAAAGACAAACCAGAAAGGTCATGCATTCTATAATTCCAACTATATGATGTGGAAAAGACAAAACTGTGAAGAAAGTAAAAGTCATTAGTGGTTATCAAGGTTGGGTGAGGGGGTGGGATGAATAGATGGAACACACAGTATTTTAGGGCAGTAAAAACATTTTCTATGATACCATATTCACAAATTTCATGTCATTGTTTGTTTTTTCAGAACCCACAGAATGTACAAGATCAAGAAAGACTCCTAATCTGAACTAACAAGGTTGAGGAATCATATGTGTCAATGTAGTTTCATAAATTATAGGAACTGCATCACTTGTTAGGGTATGTTGAAAGTGGGAGTGGGTACACATGTGGGGGACAGAGGAATAGAGAAAAATCTCTGTACCTTCCTTTCAGTTTTTCCATGAACCTAAAACTGTCCTAAAAATAGCATTTTGAAAAATGGGATATTTTAAGTAGATAATTAATCTTTTATTTCTTCATTTTTTTGAATTGTCACCTTCATCACATTTTCATTCCATTACTTCCCAATTTCTATACCATCTTTCATATTTCACCTTCTATATGAATTTACCATAAAGTAATTTATTTTACTTATTTATTTATTTACTTTTGGCAATCTGAAGTTTGATCTGGAGTTTAGGACCTCATGCTTGCTAGACAAACACTCTATCATTTCTGTTAACCCTGAGTCCTTTTATTTATTTTTGCTTTAGTTATTTTTTAGATAAGGTGTGTTTTTGCCCAGGACTGGTCCTGGACTGTAATGCTTCACCCAACTCCTGTCACATAGCTAGGATTATAGCTGTGCACAACCTCCTTGGCTTGTGTATTGATATGGGGTTTTGTCATCTTTTTGCCCTAGCTACCCTCTACCTTTGATCCTCCTGATCTCCACCTCCTGCATAGCTGAAACTACAGGAGTGTGTCATTATGCTAACTAATTGGTTTCTTGAGCATTCTTTTTGACTCGAGATAGCAACATATAGACTTTTCAAAGAGTAGTTTCTCTTTCTCATTATTAAGTGTAATCTTTTTCTTTCTGATAGTTCCTTTTTATGTTAGTTTATATCTTTAATTTTAGTGATTTTAGGATCTAAATCTATGCATGTTTGTATATGAGAATGATTATTGAATTTTATACTGTAATTTTAATGTTCTTTCAAAGACATCAATTGCCTGCTTTGAATTTTTGAAGGTATTAATACTAAGAATATCTAAAACTTTATTCCAAAAATATTTTGGTTATTGTGAAGATTAATCTTGATTGTTAACTTCATTGGATTTAAAAATGGTTGTTGAATACTAAAGCACACTTCTGGGCACGTCTGTGAGGCTGTTTCCAAAAGTAATTAGATCATGAGGGCTCTGAGATTTAATCAATTGATGAATTTGAGATTTAGACTATTGGGACTTGGTGAAGCTGTGAAAGGTGGGATCTGGTTGGGCATACCTTTGAGGATTATGTCTTGCTCTGGCCACTTGTCCCCAACTCTGTTCTGTTTCCTGCCTACCATGGTTTAAATTGCCCCATTGTGCCCTCTCTTCCATGCTAGACAGAAACCTCTGAAACTCTAAGCAAAACAAATCTTTCTCCTTGTAAGTTGTTTTTATCAGACTTTCTGTCATGGTGATGAGAAAGCTGACTAATAGAGTGTGAACTAAAATAGTAAGATATGGAACATGTACTTCAGAATCCTGGCACCTGAAATATGCTCTCAGCACCATTTTCTCTTCCTGAGCAAGTAGCAGGATCATATTTTCCAATATCACTTATGGTTCAGTGAGAGCCCAGGTGACTAAGCTATAGCCAGTGAAATGTGAGCTGTAGTGATAGAAGCCAACTATAGCCTTGATGTTTAAAATCATCTTAATCTCATACAATATTTCAGATCCTTCTTCCATTCTTAGGATACATTCCTCTCCTTGGACACCTTATGATATATGTGCTTCAGATATCACACTAGGACGAGAGGAGTCTATGCCTCTAAATCACTTTTTTGGAGAACAAAAAAAGTTTGGGGAGCCAACTGACTTCATTTTTCCATGATTAATGCAAAGATAAATAAATATCTACTCTTCTTGAACAATATAAAACAATATAAAAGTAACCATATATTGAAACATTTACCTTGAGCTACTTCTCCCAAGATGCTCTGCCTCCATTTTGTGAAACTGTGTTTCACAAGTGAGTGAATCATTAAAACTCGTTTGTTTGAAGGATCATTTAAATACATCTTAGATCATCCTTCTTCCTGAAAAAAGTCCATGTATATGTACCAGTAGGTCCTGATACAAAATAACACTAACATAAACACTGAATTTTCAGGAAGATACTTGAAAGATGGGTGAGAATTCAGAATGTGACAATGTAACCAGGCACGACATGTTGAGGAAAAACACAGGAGCAAAGGAAGAAAGATAAAATACCTTAAAATTTAAAGGAGCTGTGCTTTATCAAAACATTGCTTCTGGAAATCCTGTAGAGAAAATATGGATAGTGGATTATATCCATTATATGAAGAGCCTTGGATATTTTAATGTGAAGAGGCATTACAAAACTGGTATGATTTTGAACAAGGTAACAATGTGACAGAAATATGTTTAAAAACAACCTATCAAAAAGATACAGACTTAACTCAGGCAGACAGTAAAAGTGTGGAAACAAGAAGGATTGTTGTTGCAACTGTCTGTGAAAGAATCAATAATGAAGATGTTGAAGGAATTAGTGTGATATTGTGGGGGCAAATGCATAATTGGGTAACTGCAAAGATCACTGAGTTTTTGAGTCTAAAATGACAGAGATTAAAGTTTACAGCAAAATAAACAAAAAGCCTATAAAGAAAATGTGCTGTTAATTTTAAATAATACTGAATTCTATAAAGATAAATTGAAATAAAATTTGAATCCAATGTAAAAGGGTAAAGGAATGCAAATAAGGTGGAAGTGTTTGGTATTCATATACATAAATAGGACAATAAAACTTGCAGAAATTGCTCTAAGAAGGGGTTGAACTTAATTAAGACATAGAAACACTTATGTTAATGACACAATGTAATGTACCCTCTGTACAATTATCTGTTAATAATAAAAAAAACCCTTAAAAATAAAATAAAAAGAAGTTTAAGGAAAGTATCTGAAAACTGTAAAAAAAGAATAATTTCCCAATATTGTTCATGCATAAAATATTTTAAATGGTTAAGATTATTACAAAAAAACATAAAAATGTATAGAGTATTTAATATATTATTTGCACTGTACTATGTGTGATATATGAGCTATGATAATATTCAAGTCAACTTTATATGAATGTGGCAGAGGCAATCCAGTGTTTTCAACAAGTCTAGTTTTATTTTAGTCTTCCTGGGTACATAGGAAGTCTACATTTTTCAGCTGCTTTGGCAGTTAGTCCAGGTTATTTTTATTCTGTTCTGGCCTCGCCACAAATTTCCCTCCACAATCATCTATGTTCTTTCATTGTGGTGTCCTCGGAGGACCCATGTCTATGATGGTAGCACCACTAAGTGGAAGGAATTGGGCTGCTGTGTCAGTGGTTGGAAGAGTGCCACTGGGAGTGCTACCTCACCCCATTAGACTGCAACAATGGACTTCAGAAAGTGCTTTCATTGTGTTGGACAAGTGGGATTTCAAAAGACTGCAGCAACATGTACCCTAACTAATGCAAACTGCTTTAGCAAACAAAATATGTGGTCTTGACACTAGCAGTTGAATGGGATGAAACAAGGAAACTGACATTGGGGATTTAAAACCATTTCATCCATGTTTGCAATGACAAAAAAATATTGACTAAGATATATTCTGCTATAATGAAGCAAAAGCATGTGTTTATTGGTCAGTCAGTGTGAGGGATGAGGTTAGAAGACAGGACTTAGAATACAAAAACTTGGTAGAAGGTGGTGTCTTATATGGAGTGATTACAAAAACATATGGTATGGGGTAGGCAAATATGAACAAACTAGACATGATGTGATAAAAGGTCTTTTGGGATTGAAAAATCTCTGCTTCTAAATCCAACAATGGAAAATGATAATCCAAATTCTGGTAAAGTATGTCAAATGAGTAAACTTGGGGTTGCGGGGAGGAAAGGAGGAACAGAAGGACAAATAGGAGGAGGAAGTAGATGAGAAGGAGACAAGAGGAGGGGCAGATTGGGAGAAGGAACAGAAGATCAAGGAAGGTCAATTGTATAAGACTGAGTTGGGGGACTCATGGGAGCAAAGTTATAGAAAAATAATGCAAAGCTGAGAAGTATAATTAAGGAAGAAATCTGAGTGCGGTTAGCAATGAATGCAATGACTGGAAACATGTTAAGTGGAGATACAGAGCCTCCTAAATTTATGAACTATCTTACCAAAGAAATCATAAAGCTGTACTAAAAACATCAGTGACTTTTGGAATCATTCATCATCTAGTATTCTCTGAGCCGAATGTTTCATGTGCAGTGCAAAGTCCAAGGAAGTTGTGCTCCAAGTGATCACTTCAGATGTGGCAAGGAGAGCAATGCACAGGCACTTTCCCAGGGGGTGGCATTGTGATCATGGAAAATAATGGAAGAATTCCTTCCAGAGAAAATGTAGATGTTCATTTTAATTATGGCCACTCAATAAATGAACTTTTGAAAAAAAAAACTTGTTTAATTATGGTAAATCTGATTTGATTCATTTATGCTTGAAAAGGAAAACAAATTTCAAAACTGAATAAAAAAGCACATTATTATTGTTATTCATCATTTGCACTCCAACAGAGCCTGCATTATTGGCTACAAAGCATATCATTTAGCCTTTTTCAACATAGCATGAGTATGCTGGTACCTAAATTCACATGTATATAAATGAGCATTCACACAATTACCTACGTACAGATCTCTAAGAATATAGCTTTACATAAACACTGAAATTGTAATCCATATGGACAAATATATATTTGGCTATTTTGTATAATATAGGATCACATTGTTTTTCTGACTTTCCATTATCAGCATAGTTATAAAGAATAAACTATTTCTGTTAATAAATATGACTTCTAGACACAACAAACAATAGTGATTCACCTGGTATGAGATTGGAACATCCTATTGAAATAGAAGTACACAAATGTTTATAGAATCCCTTTTATATTCTAAATGCTCTGCTTTGTGTTAAATACTTTTACAGACAACAATTAATTAAATTAATACTACAGTCTATATTTAAATGATGGGCTGGGGACAATGGATTAGGAACTAAACCTGATAGTGTATAAGTGAAAGAACTACTGAATTAACCCAATACAAAGATGAAACAGAAACCAAACCACCTGCAAGACAACCAGGCTACGCAAAGTCAGAAGTTATTTTATGGGTCATTTTATAAGAAAGAACTGAAATTATATTTTATTTTCTTTACTAGTGACTTTTCTGTAACCTGAAATTTAGATCAAAATACTGTATATTAGCTATTAGCACATTCAGTTTTGAAATAAATTTATAATTTTAAGCATCATGGAAAGTGATTCACACAGTATTTCATTTTGTGGAGAAAGATTCTGAAGCATATAGCTGATTGTAATAGCATTATGAACCCCGTAATTACCAATCTAAAATGTGAATGTTGGAAAAATTATTGAAGGGATCATTTATAGATGATGTCTGATTTTATGAAGAATCTTATAATTCATTAGTTTAAATTCTTTTAAACACTGCCTGCCAAAGCATTATCTGTAGGTAAGTTATTGGTGTGTGACTTTAATGAGAATATTACAGCATATGCAATTCAAACACCAGATAATTTAGAAGAAATTATTTTAAAAAATTGGTTCCAGCACTGCTTTAAACCTACAATTTATTTTTCCTTTCAAGAATCTAATGTGATATCCAAGACACATCACATACACCTATTAGGTGGAAAGGAACTTAAAAATGATTTGTGTAACTGTATCAGCACTCCCTGAAACACAGGACAGCAACTGCAAAGGCATGAACATTTAGCTAGACTATAAGTATGATCATTTTGTTAATGTCTTCAATTTTTATAGTTGAAAAAAAGGACTTTGTTATTTTCAAAATAATTTAATGACAAAATGTTTTCTCTGGCAGTAGAAGAGGAAGTATGCTTACTGAAATATATTCTCCAGGTCATATTTATGTAACAAAAATTTTCTGTAAGAGTGGTAACATTTAATTTGAAGGTTTTTTTCCTAGATTTTTGTGTCTGCATGAGGCACGGCTCTGATTTAATTATTTATTTATGTATTTACTTAAGGTACTGGGGTTTGAACTCAGGGCCTACACCTTGAGCCACTCCACCAGCCCTTTTTTTGTGATGGGTGTTTTTGAGATACTATTGTATAAAGTATTTGCCCAAGCTGGCTTCAAATTGCAATCCTTTTGATCTCTGCCTCCTGAGTAGCTAGGATTACAGGTGTGAGTCACTGGCACCCGGCTCTGATTTGTTTTTTACAAAGAGGTGCAGTACATCTCTTCTCTTATAAACAATGTATAATACATATCCTTCATAGCCAAAAACAATAGTTTGGAAGATTTTCATCTCAACCAAGACCTGCAAAGGAAAGATCACTTGTCAAAAAGCAAAAACCCGAGTCTTACTCCCATTTTTTGTATGGGGAGTGGGAGATGTTTCTCCCTTTTCTCTCCACTATACTAAATTTATCCTCTGTACTAAATTTCTCTCGTAGTAAAGTTTACTCTTACTTTTACTTCAAAAAAGAAAGAAAAAGCCAAAATATTGTCTTAAACATTTCTTTTCAATTATTTTAAATCAATTACCAGTTGCATAAATTTTACTAAAATTATCTGACATTTTAGCAAATATAGTTTATTGTTAAAATAATTCTCAACAGTATGTGATACATTTCTGTAATATTTCTCTTTCATAATATTTCTTTCAGCTTTCCTTGTGTATTATTTTATTGTATATTTATAATTATTATCCCAAAATCAGATTTCTGAATTTGAAAAGACAACTGGAAAGATTGAGTATTTAATTTTGCACTAAATTATTTAAAATTTTAAACACTACAATTAGAACATCCAAGAATACTTAATAGAGATTGAAGATCACTTGAAATTAGATGTACCTTTTTTCTTTTTACTATGTTATTATTGTACTGGGAGTATGCTGTGACATTTACAAAAGTTCTTAAAATATATCATAGCTGAATTTACTCCCTCTATCATTCTCATTTATTCTCCACTCCTCCCATTCTTAGAATAGATTCAACATGTTTCATTTTTCCATTTTCATACATGTGTACATAATATTTTCACTACATTGTCTCGCACTATGGAAAACAATATGGAGGCTTCTCATAAAACTAAAAATAGAATTGCCATATGATCCAGAAATACTACTCCTAGGGATATACCCAAATGAATGTAAATCAAGATACAATAAAGACATTTGCACACAGATGTTTATTGCAGCACTGTTCACAAAGCCAAGCTATGGAAACAGCCCAGATGCCCTACAACTGATGAATGAGTTAAGAACATGTGATTTTATATATATATATATATATGTATACATATATGCAATGGAATTTTATTCTGCCATAAGGAAGAATGAAACCATGTGGTTTGAAGGTAAATGGATGGAACTGGAGGATATCATGTTAAATGAAGAGTAAGTTAGGATCAGAAAAACAAAGGCCACATGTTTTCTCTCCAATGTAGAAGATAGACATAATGCAAATATCAGCAGTATTATGAGAAACAGGTTATGGTAAGGGAGATCACTAATGGGAGAGGGAGGATAAAAGAAAGAAGTTAAGAAGATAAATATGACTGATGTACTTTCTATACAAGAATGAATGTAGATTATATGTAAATTTAACATAAAATTTAGATTCAAACAAGAAGCATTTAAGAACTATAATGAATGCTTCTAAAACAGAGTTCATCTAGTTGTAAATACTATGCTTACTGGTTGTAGATACAATTTGTGTTAAAAGGTACTACTCATAAAAGTTCTTTGCAACTATTTTTGTACTAGAGTAAATATCATCAGGACATGATGTGCTTTTAAAAATGACTATTTGCTAATGGTATAGAGGTAAACTAGTGAAAATGTCTGAGTATAATTTATCAGATTTTATTGTGATATTGCTGCATAACAAATATCCCTGAAATTCAGTGGGTTGCAGAAACTAACATTTAATAATTGCTTACAGATATATGCATTTTTGGCTGCTTTTTTATCTTGTCATATTGTGGTTTACTGAAATTATCTTGCTGACATCAGCTGGTACTGGCTTCAAGATGAAGAAACTCATCTACTCATTCTAAGATTCATGTTGAGGAAGCACCTGACATCTGGGACATAAGACTTTCCTGAAAGAAGGAAAACACATGAGAGGTGAACAGAAACATGCAACCTCTTTTAATGTTTCTGCTGTAACCAGCACTTACCACTTTGACTTTCAGGACATCCATGTCTTTATTTAGGAATCCCTTAGGAAAAATTTCCACCCTAAGTTATTGCAGGTTGCAGTTTTATTAAACTATTTTCCACTACATGGGTTGAAAGTTTTCAGTTGGCAATAACAGGATAATTACTGACCACAATGTTTTTCTAATGTCCCTTTAGGTTTTGTTGTGGCAGTGTCTCTCATCCAGTACCTATTGATCTATTAGAATAGTTGTTTTTATAATTTTACAATCTACAATCGTTGTGTGTCACAAGACCTTACATTTGTTTCTTGCTTTAGATTTCAGAGTTTGCTGTAGCTCCTCCGAGATCAACTGGCCTTGTCTCTTCTGGAACCACTGGACTTGGATGTTGGATGAAAATTGTTTTCAGGACTGCTCCACATGTCTCTTAATTTGGAAATCAGGATGAAAGCACATATCTTATACAAGAGTTTTCATCTTTGTGGAAGTCATAAAAACAAAAGTGATGAATGGAAGCATATGATGTCTCTGGAAACTTCTATGCCACAATAAATCTGGGCATGACAAGTCAGAGGGGAAAGAAGACTTTTTTTCCCTTATAGTAAACCATGATAAGAATAGGGAAGAAAGGAAAAAATATGAACAAACAATACAGCCTACATGCTGAGTAAACTAGATAAATGCCCTTGTAGTTTTCATGTTGTTGGCAAGCTAATTCATTGAAAATTGCAATTTCACTAAACTAAATGAAACCATTATCAATTTCAACTACCATCTGTTTTGTGAGTGTACAAAAATCACCAGTTTTAAATAAGAGCTTTTAATCTCCACATAATTGAACAACTATAGGCTGGGGCAATTATTATTAATCAGTAATGATAATTAGAATGATAAATATGTAGGGTATGATAGTGCCCAAATCAGGTTAAGTTTTCTAACCATATTATTGCTTCAGCTAATTGATTCCACCAATTATATATCATGCTGTATTGGAAGACAGATCTACAGGTATTTTAAGCTCTCTAATGGGTATCAGGAGTGAGGGCTGGGGGATTTTCATTAGCTTGTTATTAATATACACATAAGCTCATAAGCCCACTGTGCCTGCATGCACAGTGCTTATAATTTTATCACCAGGGAAGAATGTGTATAATAATTTCATTCTCTATACTTCAGCTTTTGCAAACATACAGCAATGTTATGAGTCAGAAAGACACTGTAATAATTCTGAATAAATCTATGCATAGGCAGTTAGACTGCCTGTATGGGATATTTTACTTCTAAACTTCTTTGAGTTTGACAGGTGTCTTAGTTCATTAGTGCTGCTATAACAAAATACTTGAAACTGAGTAATTTATTTAAAAATTTAGAAATTTGTTTTCTTATAATTCTAGAGGTTGGGAAATCCTAGATCAAAGTGCAACTCAGATTTAATTATCTGATGAATGCTGATCTCTGCTTTCAACATGATATCGTGAGATGCATCCTTCAGAGGTTGTCTTCATAATACTGTGTTCACATAGTGGAGTACAGAAGAACAAGAGAGCTGAAAACTGCATAAAGCAGTTTATAAGAACTTTAATCTCCTCCATGATATAAGAGCTTTCAAGGCCTACTAACTTCTTAAATGCCTCCCCCTCCCAACACTATCACATTTACCGTTAAGTTTCAATACCCAGAGGCCAGGCATGGTAGTACACACCTATATAGACGCCCAGACTCAGGAAATAGAAATGCAAAGGATCACAGTTTGAGGCCAGCCCAGGCAAAAAGTTAGTGAGACCCTATATCAAAGAATGATCCAGGTGCGGTGGTAAATATCTTTAACCTCAGCTATGTTGGGGGTGTATTCTTCTTAGGAGGATCACTGTCTAAGGCCAGGCCAGACAAAAAGTCCAAGACCCTAACTGAAAAATAACTAAAGCAAAAAGGGTTGGGGACATGGCTCAAGTTATACTGTGCTTGTCTAGCAAGTGCAAGACCTTGAGTTCAAGCCCTGGTATTGCCAAATAAAAAGAAAAAGAAAACAAAGTTTCAGCACCTGAAATTTAAAGGGGACACTTCTGACCCACAGTAATAGGTTGCTAATTGCTTCACATCAATATTTTACTAAAATATATAATGAACTAGATTTGATTTATGTATTATAAATTAGAAATCCTTGATCATAAGAGCTGGTTCACATATACTAAGCAAACACAATGGGAATGAACACGTTACACTATACATTCACAGTCAATTATGCCAGTTCAAACTTATGCCAATTTCAATAATTCTAACATCATATTAAATTCTTCTGTACCTATTAGAGACTAAGACCTAACCATTTGCTTAGGGAGTAAACAGTGGTCATCCAAAACATATCATCTCTTTGTGCTAACATGGTAGGATTACATTTCTGATGTCCTGTGTGTGCAAATGGCTAAGCAGTGTGAGTAGAAGTTGATGTTTGCAATGTTTGTGTTTATATTCAAGATGGTGGTCATGCACTTTCCACTAACAGTAGCTAGAATGCACAATCATTCACCTGTTACCCTTGAGACATTGGAAAAGCTGCAACATGATGGAAGAAGTTGGAGTCTCTGAATGTCCATATGTAACAGACAATAGACAATGACTATCAATCTATAACTGTTACATAAAAGTAAAATAAACTTCTGCATTCTTTCGATCACTGTATTATTGGGCTTTGTCTTTAATATCAATGACTCCATTATAGTCATTGGATTTAGCAGCAAAGCATAATGGTTTTAATATTACATTCTTCTATTGCATACACATAGAAATACATTGGGACAGAATTCCTTCTTTGATGTACAATCTCTCCTTTTTCACTTTCTATCATAAGAGTTAGATAAAAATAAGTTTCTAATAATGGAAAGGATGGATCTTGTTTTATATTATTGTGCAAAATTCACACAAAATAAATACTTGAAACATCAAAAGGATCACTGCTAGTTATGTATATTCAAAGAATGTATGGCTGTTTAGAAATTTCTCATTTAAAGACAAATTTGTGTTTTCTAATTTGTATCTTGATTTTTAATGTTTACCTATTTAATAAGTGCTTAAAATGGAATGTAGTTGCAAATCCCCTGGAAAAGAAAGCTCAAAATAATATTTGAAAACATTATATAGGAAGTATGAAAATGTTTCCTACTAAGAAACATACAAGACTAAAAATTTTATGTTTTATTTATGTCTTTAAATGTAATAAAATTCCATATCATTTTCTAAAACGATAGTAGATATTTAATATCTAAAGGACATGATCAAATATGAAATGATATAATCAATGTTATGATGGTTTCTTCTCTCTAATTTTAGCCCCTGAGGGCAATTAGGAGTAGTAGAGTGATAGGTACTAATACAAAGCATGCCACTGAATACATATTTCTGAGTAAATATATTTGAAATCTACTTGTACTTATTATTGAAGTATTGATCAAGTAAAGTCATAATAACATACAGTTTGGTAGATCCAAAATATTTTTCCTAATTCAAACACATAACAAAATAAAATTAATTCTTATACAATTGCTCATTAATGTTAATGCGATGTAATAAGAAGCATTTCCCAAAGGCAATATTACCACTGATGACTTATATGATCATCACAATGATTTTTGTGTGACCATAGTTTGGGACCCCCTAGTGCAGAATCCAGAAGCATAAGTAAGGTAGTGGGGAAAAATAACAGGTAAAAGTAATAATATATTAGTGAGCTAGTTGCTCCTGAGGCTCAGAACGGCTGTGACCTGTAGCCCTCTGAGAAGCACAGGAGTCAACTCCAGAATTGTCTTAATCTGTAGGGAAGTTCTGGCTTTATCTATTACTTCATGTTGTGCATTGAGGAGGGTTGTCCCCCTGGCACAATGGTGGACAATAAACTCCCTTGTTGCTGGAGAAAACCCTTAGGCTGGAAAGGGAAACAGAAGAGGAACCTTGAGTTAAGAAGCAGTGACCCAGGGGGAAAGTGTAGGACCTTACATGGCCCAAGGCAACTGTGCTGGTTTATCAATAAATTCTGCCAAACTTTACATTTATTACACTATGTTTGCTTATATATTCACCCAGTATTTATTAAATATGTTTTATTGAGACGCATCAGTTCAAAATGCTTGGAAAATAGCAGTCAACAAAGCAAAATTCTCTTGTGGAAATTTTCACTCTGTAGAGGAGACAGACCTTAAAAATAAGAACTAATGAACATATAATTAAGTGATGCAGAGAGTAAAATTGTCTGTTCTTTTCTTCTTATTGCCCCAAGCAGCTGAGAGTTGACAAGCAGCAGCTTTTATGTTCATTACAAATAAGAATTTTACATGGTAGATTCTTGCAAACAATGAAATGGTATACTTCTTGAATTAACAATTGGTTTTTATGTATCAATGATGAATATATATATGGAATATATAATGAAATGATAATTAGAATGTTTCCTGCCATTGAAAGACATAGTGATATATTTTTAAAATATATTAATTTTGATTCTTGATTTAACCTGGAGACATTTTTAGCATGTTTACAGTTAAATAAAAGTATCTGAAATATTCTGTCACCAAAGTGTATACCTTGTTCAAATTATACTTTTTAATTTCAGAAAAATCTCATAGAACATGTGTTTCCTATTGTATACCTAAGCATAGCACCTGATGTGTAATGTGCATTAAATGAGTGATTATGGAATAAATAATTCAAAATAATGCATTATCTGTGCAACATGTAGATGTATGGGCTTGCTTTAAAAATTAATTTAAATATATTGAAATTATGATTGTGTGTAAATTTTAACATCCACATTTATTTGTTAGCAAACAATCTCAGCCTGCCTTTTCTCTCATGAATATTTAAAATTTTACAATAAATGAAGTGCCTACTTTAAACAGAAGCAGATAAAAGGAACTTTAATTATCCTAATATTTAATTTAATATTAAATTGAGTATGTTATGCAATAGTCTTTATTTAAGCAAAGCTGTGAATACAATATTCAATGTCTTTGAAGTTAGTGGTCAGAAGTAATAAGGATGCTTAAACACATGGTTTCTAAAATTTTTTTCGTGGAACATTTATTTCTTGTGTAACAGTACCAGAGAATTTTTTTAGGGAAGAATAATTTTTCTAATGCAAATGTGATAAGTTAAAGAAGTTTCTGTCTCCTTTTGATTATTTTTCTCTGAACCAGAAAATATAATCTTGAAATATCACAACCTTCTAAATAGTGAAGTAAAGGCTATGTCCTTGGAGAACAGCTTTGTAGAATGCAAGTGCTACATGATATGAACATCACACCAATCTTGTTTTTTCTTCCAATAGATGATGCAGATTTCCTTAGATTAACCATTTAAACCACCGATACGTGTGTAATAATATAGCACTGATAAAGTTTCAATCATCCAAAGAGAATCTTAAAAAATTACTATGTGTGTCTATTCACTTATATGTTGCACATCCCCATATAAATTAGACTTCAATTAAATTCTACAGTAGCTAATAAAATATGTATAAGCTATTATAATTTGAGACTTTCAAATAAGGTTTATTAAAAATATCAATGTCAAAATCACAATTCATTCCAGTAACTGACTGAAGCATGCAATCATGGCCATGTGAACATGGCAACTACTTCTATCAGGCAGGCATACAGTTTTACAAATCATCTCTGTCAAGTGCATTTTTAGATTTACATGACATTTTGATATATATATATATATCTCCCTACAATTTATCTATGCATATTTACATCACATATTACATTATAAAGGCAATGTATAATTGGAAATAATTTGGGGGGGTTCTGGGTTTTGAACTCAAGGCCCTATGCTTGCTAAGCAGGCATTCTACCATTTGAGTAGTGCTCCCTGGCTTTTTTTGCTTTCGTTATTTTTATAATGGGGTTTTGCATTTTTGCCCAGGGCCAATGTCAGACTATGATCCTCCCACCTGTGTCCCAGTGTCTGAGTTAACAAATATGTATCACCATACCTGGCTTATTGCTTGAGATAGAGGTCGCAAAAACTTTTTGCCTGGGTTGACCTTGAACCATTATCCTTCCAATCTCTGCTTCTTGAACAACTGGGATTATAGGAGAGATCCATCACTCCTGTCCCTGTTAGAGATAATTTTTAGTTTCTTAATATTCACTCACATTTAAACTTTCTTCATGGTGTTCAAATTGAAGATTCTTTTTGTCAATGTACTAACCTGGTTTTAGTGACTTTATATTCTGAAAATAGCTTTCTGTATTTCACTCTTGATTCCTAAAATAGATTTTTGGAAGGAAGTCACAATTTTTGTTGCACAATTGCAGGGTCAGAATATTAGGGCACAGGTGGCTTTACTTATTCTATAAGTACTATGATAAATACAGTAAATTGGAAAAGGTGAGTAATTCTGAATATCATATAATAAATAATGATATCATTATAATATAATTCATATGATATTCATATTATTATAATGAATAATATCATGTTCATTAGCTGTCTATTTACACTTTCCTTCTTGTCTAGAGATTTCAATGAGCTTTGCAATCAATTCTCATGAATGTTAAAAGACCTTTATAACCACTTCCAAATACCTAATTATTCTAATATCATTCATCTCTTAGGCCATTTAAAGTACTGCAGTTTAAAATGTCACATATTAGTAATGTAGCATTAGAGCCAATGTGTGTGATATTGTCATTGTTTCCAAACCTGATCAAATATTTAGATTGCTTTTTTTTCTTCTATCTTACTTGGATTAAACAAGAGCATAGATACTAGCATTGAGTCAAATACTAAAAAGCTGTGAGATAAAAGTCTCCTCCCAACTCTTCCTTTTGTAGTTAACAGCTAAAATAATTATATTGGAATAGTCATGGTGAAAACAAAGCTGATTTTGTGTTGCTGGCTACTTGGTAGGACATAACTTATTTGTATGTGAGATAAAGAATTTAAGAAAAGTATTTCTTTTCTTAGCTTCTTTATTTCTCATGTTTTCTTTCCTCTTTTTCTTTTCCTTCTTTATCTCTTTCTTCTTTCTCCTTTTGATTCCTCTGCCTCTCTCCCCACTTCCTTTCTTTGTGTAATTCTTTTTTTAATTATCATCAGATATAAACTAACTAGAATACCAGGCTATTTTTGTTCCCTTATCAGGACCTCACTCTTTTAACTGTAAAACTTCCTGTTTGCCATCTTTCCTATAGAATGTGTTCTGCGCTATGATACAGAGAATAAAACCTCAGTTTTTCATTCCGTGTAGCAAATTATTTTTCATTTATAGTTTTAAAGAAAAGTTTACTAACTTGCTTATCTTTCTCAACCCTTGCCAAAGATATTTTATATGCTTCTGAAACTCAGGGTAGTAGTCTTTAAAATAGATGAGTTAGCTAGCATGAGAGAGAGAGAGAGAGACTGAGAGAGACAGAGAGAGACAGGAAGAGAGAGAGAGATAAACATGCTTGCACAAACACCTACACACAAAAAATAGGGAATGCTGACTGTATTAAAGTGTGAAATCTTGCCTGCTAAGTACAACTCTGTGATAAGTACACTAAGCTGAATAATCACACAGAAACTAAATTGAAGCATATCAAATAGTTTACAAATTGCTTGTAAGCACTGAAAAGATGCTATACCATTAGGTAGATAAAAGATTACCACAGATTCTTTAATTTTCCTGTGTGTGAGAGCTAGAGTATGTTTTTACTATTCTTACCTCTGGGCTTACTGAAAACTCCTTCATCTAACAATTGTAAAGCACTATTTCATGTTCTAAACAGCCTAGGAATTTGTCTTAGCCTCTTGGAGGCCTGAGTCACCTTTTAGGATATCCAACTACCCTCCTGGACATACAATTGAGAGAACTCTTAAAACTAGATAAGAGAAAGCGTCCAGTTGAGTCCAGCCTTCAGTCTTTACTGCTCAGGGGCCAGACGTGAACAAAGTCCTCCTGAGTCAACCAGAGCAGTCTACCTACCAGCTAAAATATAGTTAATGATTTATCATGGTTTAATTTATATTTTTTTTGACTTTACAGTGATGTGAAAGCATCACTTTCAGTACGATATTCAGTGAATCCCATGAGACATTTAACACTTCATTATAAAATGGGCTTTGTGTTAGATAATGTGCCCAACTGTAAGCTGACAGAAGTTTTCTGAGCATATTTAAGGTACCCTAAGCTAAGCTAAGTTATGATGTTAAAAGGATAGGTATGCTGAATGCATTGTTAATTTAAAATATTCCAAATCATGGTGGTTTTATGAGGATGGAACTAGTCATAAGTTGAATAGCATAGTCACTACTCCTGGAGAATTGATGCAACATGGAACAGAAGAATCACCCGACCAAGCCTTGCCCAGGTGTGTGACTCACCAAATAGTGAGTGGATTTTTTTGGTGGTACTAGCGTTTGAATTCAGGGCTTTTTGCTTGCTAGGTAAGTGCTTTACTACTTGAGTCATGACCCCAGCCCACGGTGGATATTTTTAAGACTCCAAATATCCATTTTATCAATAAATCAGGCCCCATGGCATGAGAAAACTTAGTTTTCTATACTTCTAGAACAAATGCACATTTTACTTGCTGCTAATAACATTTTCACATCTATGTATGGATTTGCAATTGTGAGCTGAGGAAAGGATATAAACTCTGTTCTTCTTTGTTTTTGATTTTAGAGAGAGAAGCATTCTAAAACAGGAGTGCAACTACATACATAAAAAGAGTGGGAAGCTGGCCAAGCTGATACCAGGTACCTGCAGTTCTGCAGTAAAGGGCAGGCACTTCTCTGACCCAGGTTCAAGACTGTGGTCTAGCGAGTGCATCACTGCTACAGATACCCAGGCAGTCACTGAAGAAGGCTGGCTCCATTCCACTTTGCTGTGCACTTTATCCCTTTGCCACAACTCCCAACTTGGAAACACTGTTTCAATTATGCTTCTCTTTCCTGTTTCCCTTTGAAGCTATTTTTCTTTCTTCCCTTGCCCCTAGTCTGTTGCTCTTAAATGTCCTCCTTGAAATGGTGAAAGGATGCATGAAATTCAATTATTTTCAGAGTAATATAGAAGAACAATAATAGGACCTGAGAAGGTAGATGGGAAGTATCTTTTTGACCTATTTAAAATAAGTCAAAAATTTACATTTTTTTGATATCTGTTGTCCAAGTAGGGATTCTGTCAACATGGCTGTATTGTACAGAGAAAATTAACAACATAAGACATAGCCTTCAGTATGTACTCATCATGATAATGCAAGGGTATCCTGGTTTATTCCTGATGTATCATTGTAAATGAATTCTTCCCCTCAAAGCATGACAACACACAACAGTATTTGCAAAATATCTTTCCTATGTGACCAAGCAATTTGAAAATTTGTGGAAAGATCCATTTGATCATAAGAAAGAAAATATGAAAATCAGCATTTAAGATGTCACCAGACATAGCTTTGTCCAGTTTTCACAAAATAATTCGTGTACCTGTGAAAATAACAAAGTAGTATGGAATTTATTAGCCTCAAAAGGAAAGGCAGACTGTCTTTCAATCACCAAAATCAAAATAAATTTCTGTTACCTATTAGTTTGATCAGATATGGAGCAAAAATAAAGAAACTCTACTACAACTTGAAATAGTGACTGGTAGAGCTGTTATTGAGTTCCAAACAAATTACCCTTGAAAACAAAGAATAGACACAAAGTTTTAGAATAAGGGAAAACTGGAGATGTTGGTCAAGGATTTTGCACAGCTTTAGAAGAAACTGTCACCAATTACAGTAGAGACAGCATCTCAGGGCATAAAATGAAAGGTGTTAAAATGATGATAGCAGATTTCCTGTCCAGTATAGAGAAAAGACATTTCCTCACCATAGAGAAGTATATTCCTTTCTCCAGCCAGCCCATGCATGCATCCACCTTACTGGAGCAATTTTCTGGCTCTTCTTTCTTTTTTTTCTCCCAAGATGCGACCACACACTCTAGTTCATGTTCATTCTGTTTCAGGCCTTATGTGGGCATTCAGGACATGAAGACCACCACAGGGAAGGGGTTCGATAAAAACATCAGCATGGTGGCATGGTAGGGGGCCTTGGGGCTTTCTGAACAGGAAAGAACTGCAGTCTCTTTCAAATATTCCAAGAATAAATTTCTGTCTTTAAGGAAAAATGCAGCTGCGCACCTGTGGCTCACACCTGTAATCCTAGCTACTTAGGAGGCAGAGATCAGGAAGATCATGGTTTGAAGCCAGCTCGGCAAATAGTATGCGAGAAATCTGTCTCAAAAACACCTAACACCAAAAGGGCTGGTGGAATGGCTCAAGGTATAGGCCTGGTACCACAAATAAAATAAAATAAAAGTGAAGTGGAAATGATAAATAAGAAAAATGTAATTGTGAACTTTTAAAAATTCAAGAATGCTGACTTAAAAATAGATGTAAAGTGAGAACACAATGAAAAGGTATTTAGTAAAAATGAAGGAAAGAGACAAAGAGAATGAAACTCATTAGGGTGTTACTATATTATAAGGACAATAACAAATTCCTAGATTTGATATCTATTCTTGAATGAATACTATATGAAATAGTCAGTTATATAGATGCAAAGGGTAGAATAGTCAGTCAGTTATATAGATGCAAAGGGTAGAAATGTCTCTTATAATCTGTAAAATAAAGACTAAGAATTAGAATGAGAAATCACTAAGAGCATCTGCACAGTGAATGTGGGCTGTTTACCTTGTGGCAACAGTAGATAATTGGTACAGGGCAAAGAAGGAGAAGCCACAAAGGATAATATAATACATCTTTGAAAATGAAAAGGAAGCATATGGAAGTGCTAAAATAATTTCAAGTAATATAAATATGTATATAAATATGAGAAAGAGCAATGAAAGAGCACAACATAATAAAATATTCAATAAGAATAATTTACTTACCAAGGATGATTTTTATCAGTAGAACTTGAAAGCATAATCAAATATATTCATTTTAGTGTATTTCTAATAAAAATTTCAATAGTGTTGATAGAGTGAGGAAGGAAAAATGAGAATATCCAAAAATATATTTCAAAAAGTACAAGATATTAACCAGATGTGCTATAAAATCCTAGTCAGTGAGATAGATTTGGGTGAATAAAATAATAAAGGGAGCAACTTAATAATAATTTGTTTATAAAATTTCTAGTTATTTGTTTTTAAATACTTTTAAAAATACTTGCTAAAACTAGTCTTACTGTTTTACACAAATGAACTCATTTAATATGCAAAACAGTCCTTTGAGATGGGCCCATGTATTAGTTTTATATTGATGCCATGACAAATTACCTCGAATTTAGTGGTTCACATCAACACAGATAAATGTACTATTCTGGTGTCTACGGGTGATACATTTTTAAAAATTATTCATTTATTCATATGTGCCTACATTGTTTGGGTTTTTTCTCCCCCCTGCCCCCCACCCCTCTCTCTCCCCCAATCCCATCCTCACTTCCAGTTTTTGTTAGCCTGAAGTCAAGGGTTTCAGGCCTGTGGTCTTTACTAGACACTCTGGTAAAGAATCCACAGATTCAGGTCATTGGTTGAGCTCATGTCCTGGTGACTATAGAACTGAGGTCGCCATGTCCTTGCCACTGTCAGCCTGGCTCCATTCTCAGGTTCTCAGTTTCTGGTCTCCCTTACAGGTGCTTCCTTTCTTCATCCTTAGAGCCAGCCACCATGGGCTGGTCCTGGTCCCACAGGGAGTCTCTTTTACCTTTCCTTCAGCTGCATCCTTTCTGTTCTCCTTCCAGCAAATGGGTCTAACTGGTTTTTCTGCCTTTGTCTGCTCCTTTTACAACACATTAAACTACACTGAGCCCTCCTGGGTAATGGAGGATGGCTGCTCTTCTTAATGGCAGCTGGTAAGGAAGGATAATTCCATCTGCAAAGTCCCTTCACAGTGGTATTTGTATTAGAATTTGATTGAATAATCAGGGGATGAGGAACTTGGGAGGATCTCTTCAAAGTTTTTCCACATTACTATCCTATCCTATTTCTCTTTTTGTTTCTTTCTTTTTTGATATTAGAGTTTGAACTCAGGGCCTTGTGCTTGCTAGGTAAGCACTTTACCAACTTGAGCCACTCCCATACTCCTTTTGCTTTTGGTAATTTCTAAGATAGAGTCTAATGTTTTTGCATGGAGCTTACCTGTGCCTCCCAAGTAGTTGGATTACAAGAGTGAGCCACTACACCAGACTTGTTGGTTGAGATGAGATCTCTATAATTTATTGATCTTTCTGATCAATACATCCTGAGCAGCTGAGATTACAGGCATGATCCACAGCTCCCAGCTCTCCACATTACTACTTGTATCTCAGTTTTGTACATAAATAAACTATGCAGCAAGTAGTGGTTAAATATCTTTGGATGACACAGAGCTAAGGCAAGAGAAGCTGAGTACTGAACCTGACTTTTCAGACATCAAACTATAGAGTAATCACCATTATATCACAAGCAATAGTGCTGAGAAACAAGTGCTAGCAAAACACCCAATACTACAGATGATTCAAATGACACCACAAATCAGGGAAGTTACCATATTAATGTCCCACAACATTCACCAACACTAATTTCAGAGACATTAAATATTTAAGTGGAAAAAAAAATCACACTTAGAAAGTACCTGAAAAGCCAGTGAGTTCTACCTCATCTGGGACTGAATGATAGACCCATAAAAAGCTAAAAGAAAAAAAGCACAGAACAAAATTTACTATCTACATTAGATTTATAAATATTATATTTCCAAGCTCATTTTAAAGGGGAAAATACCTTTATAAAATTTAATCTGGAGGTAAAAATCTCATAAAAAAATCTCTTATAGAAAATCTCTTATAAAAAAAGAACATAGAGGTATTTTTTTCTAACAGATTCCTGTCAAAAGCTTGCATTAGATTTTATACTTAAAGATGAAATATTAGTAGCAGCTTTTTCAAAGTTAAGTAGCAGAAAAGAATGTTTTCTGTCACTGCCTATACTAAACATCACAAGGGAGGTTCCAGTCAGCAGAGAAAGAAAAAAAAAAGTCAGAAAAAAAAAAAAGCCAGAATCAGAAAGAAGTAACAGTCATAATTTGCTGGTGGTGTAACTGCTTACATATAACACCTAAGGAAAATGGTAGTATTGTACCAAAATGCAAAACTAGCATGAATAAAGACAAAAAATAAAAGAGACATTAGAAATCATATTATATATAATATATTATTATAATATAAACAAGAGTTCCTAAGTTTTCAGGAATAAAACAAAAGTCAATATATACAAATTGACAACATTCCTAAAAGTTAGCATAAACTATTAGAAACAGTTCCAGGAAAAAAGGGAGATTTTTGGCTAAGGCACAAGAAAGAGGATGCTAAGATTCGTGCACCCTTAGGGCCTTACTCAACTTGAAGTTGGCTTTTTCCTATATCTAGCCCCCTGATGTTCTTTAGTACACTTGTAAGGGTAAATTCTTTCTCTGTTCTTTTTTTCTTTTTAATTATTCATTCATTCATGTACATACATGGTATGCGTCATTTCTCCCCTCAGCCTCCTCCCCCACTCTGCACCCCCTTGCCCCCCCTGACTTCCCGGCAGAACCTGTTCTTCCCTTATCACTAATTTTGTTGAAGAGAAGACATAAATAATAAGGAAGACAAAACATTTTTGCTACTTGAGTTAAGGATAGCTATACAGAAATATTCCTAGCATTGCTTTCTTGTACACATGTGTTAAAACCCATGTTGATTCACCTCTAACTGATCTTTACACTGATTGCTGATCCCCTTCTCATGTTGACCTCTGTCGCTTTTAGGTTTCTGTATTAGTTCCTCTAGAGTGGGGACACAAATGCTTTCATGTTTTGGGTTTCCTACCTATCCCCATACCTCCTGTATGTGCTCTCCCCTTGACATATGATCCAAGTCCAACCACATTTCTGCATTTGCCCTAGATCTAAAGTCTGCATATGAGGGAGAATATATGATTTTTGGTCTTCTGAGCCTGGCTGACCTCGCTCAGAATGATGTTCTCCAGTTCCATCCATTTACCTGCAAATGATAAGATTTCATTCTTCATGACTGAGTAAAATTCCATTGTGTACAAGTACCACATTTTCTTGATCCATTCATCAATAGTGGGGCATCTTGTTTCCATAACTTGGCTGTTGTGAATAGTGCTACAATAAACATGGGTGTGCAGGTGCCTCTGGAGTAACCTGTGTTGCATTCCTTTGGGTATATCCCCAGGAGTGGGATTGCTGGATCAAATGGCAGGTCTATGTTTAGATTTTTAAGAAGCCTTCAAATTTTTTTCCATAGTGATTGCAGCAGCTTTCATTCCCACCAGCAGTGGACCAGGGCTCCTTTTTCACCACATCCTCGCCAACACCTGTTGTTGGTGGTGTTTTTGATGATGGCTATTCTAACAGGGGTGAGGTGGAATCTTAGTGTGGTTTTGATTTGCATTTCCTTTATGGCTGGAGATGGTGAACATTTTTTCATGTGTTTTTGGCCATTTGAATTTCTTCTTTTGAGAAAGTTCTGTTTAGTTCAGTTGCCCATTTCTTAATTGGTTCATTGATTTAGGGAGAGTTTAGTTTCTTAAGCTCCCTGTATATTCTGTTTATCAGTCCTTTGTCTGATGTATACCTGGTGAATATTTTCTCCCACTCTGTGGGTGGTCTCTTTAGAGACCATTTCTTTTGTTGTGCAGAAGCTTTTTAATTTTATGAAGTCCCATTTGTCCATCCTTTCTCTTAGTTGCTGGGCTGCTGGGGTTCTGTTGAGGAAATCTTTGCCTCTACCTATTACTTCCAGAGTGTTTCCTGTTCCTTCCTATAGTAACTTCAGAGTTGCAGGTCTGATATTTAGGTCCTTGATCCATTTTGAGTTGATACTGGTACAAGGTGATAGACATGGATCTAGTTTCAGTTTCTTGTGGACAGATAACCACTTTTCCCAGCAACATTTGTTGAAGAGGCTGTTTTTTCTCCATTGTACATTTTTGTCACCTTTGTTAAAAATGAGGTGTGTGTAGTTGTGTGGATTCATATCCAGGTCCTCTATTCTGTTCCACTGGTCTTCATGTATGTTTTTGTACCAGTACCATGCTGTTTTTATTGGTATTGCTTTGTAATATAGTTTGAAGTCAGGTATTGTGATACCTCCAGCGTTGCTCTTTTTGCTGAGTATTCACTTGGCTATTCACAGTCTCTTGTGTTTTCAAATAAACTTTAAGGTAGATTTTCGATCTCTGTGATGAATGTCATTGGGATTTTGATGGAAATCGCATTAAACATGTAGATTGCTTTCAATAGTACAGCCATTTTTACTCTGTTGATTCTATCAATCCATGAGCACAGGAGATCTCTCCACTTTCTGTAGTCTTCCTCGATCTCTTTCTTCAGGAGTTTGTAATTCTCCTTGTAGAGGTCATTCACATCCTTTGTTAAATTTACTCCTAGGTCTTTGATTTCTTTTGAGGCTATTGTGAATGGAATTATTTCCATATATTCCTTCTCAGTTTGTTCATTGTTGGTGTATAGAAAAGCTAATGATTTTTGTAAGTTGATTTTGTATCCTGCCAACTTACTGTAGCTGTTCATGGCGTCTAAGAGTTTTTGGGTAGAGTTTTTTGGGTCTTTAAGGTATAAGATCATGTCATCTGTAAATAAGGATATTTTGACAGTTTCTTTACCTACTTGTATTCCTTTTATTTCTTCTTCTTGCCTAATTGCTCTGTCTAGAAATTCCAGTACTATGTTGAAAAGGAGTGGGGATAGTGGGCACCCTTGTCTCATTCCTAATTTTAGGGTCTCTGTTCTTTTGAAATACAAAACATTAAAAAAGTTCATTTTCGGTTTTACAACCCAGCAATGTTTTTCTCATTAAATGTAATTGTCAAGGAAGGTAGAGCCCTACTTTCCCAGTTTCTGTAGGAAGCTGGCAACCTAGTTTATTGGTAGGCTTGCTCCATGTTCTTAACCCTACCTCCTGTCATGAAGATGAGTGAAAGATTATTGTCCCTTGGATAAAGCCAATTAGCAAAAAAAGATGGTTTAAGATTCCTCACCCAAACTCATGGAAACTCTAGTTTCATCTTTCAGCAGCATTTAGCTCAGATTATTTCCAAGAACTGTATCTTGAGAGATCTTCCATGTTTGGCTTTGATGCAATTTTTGCTTTGACATCACACATCCATTTGTTGAAGGAAGGGAAACCAGAAATTGCAGAAAGTAACCACTAGGGAAGGAACTGTGAAAGAGTTTCTTCTTATCCAGGTCTTCCAGGAATAAGTCAGTCATCAGCTAGGGAAAGAGAAAATCCATGAACAAAAAGTAAGATGTAAATTTTATATTAGACTCTAATGGTTGCAGTATTTTACAGTTTAAAGTGAACTGTAATTATTTATAAAAAATTTATTTTTGCATCTGGAGGTATTCTGAGAGTAATGGCTTCTATATTACGAATCATTCAATAGGAAATAAAACAGATGCTTAAAGCACTTAAGGGAAATGGTTGGATAAAAATATAGATATTTTTATTGCATTCTTCCAAGTTTGGTACATTTAGTTAGATATTTGAAATACTATTATAAATGTATACCATCTACAGTATTAACGTAGACAAATAAGTATCTAAAATAACTCAAAATACATCGAAAACTTTATTTAAAAAATTAAACCAAAGTAAATAGAGATATATACTTTAATTCTTCATTAGTAAAACCAGAGTTTTGGACCCAAGGCCTAAACTTCTGGGCATGAAAGTCTTTTCACTTTTGTCCTTCCTGGAACCCAAGGTGATTGCAAAGTAACTGCAGAGAGAATAGCTTAGAGCAAATACAGATACAAAGTGGAGATGGGGATGCCATGCTTTTCTCCTGTTTTAGTCAATTTGTGGGTCCAAGAGGGAGTCTGTGTTTTTCAGTAAAATCAGATTAAGCACCTGTTATATTAGGATAAAAATTTTTAGTATATGTACATGTTTAAATTTAGAAATACAAATTAAACCACTCTGTTTCTCCTACCTTTTATAACTTTTACTCTACATGCAACCTACTTAGATTAAAGGACTAAATGTCAAAGCAAAATTCATAGGGTAAATTACAAGGAAACATACTGATTATAAAAGATAAGAAAGACTTTTTAATGGAATATATAAGAACCACAGAGCCTATGGAAAATATTGGTGACATTTGCTACATCAAAAATTAAGATATTTAGTCTACAAAAAAATCTAAGCAGGAAGAAATGAGAAGCAGGAACTGTGAGCACCCAGTTTCTCCCCCCCCCCATGCCAATCAGGTCTCTACACACCTTGTGCATTTTCTACTCAAGAACTTTGCTCTAGTAATTCTTTCCTGTCTCACCTACAGAGTCAAATGTTTGTTCTGTCTTGGATTATTTCAATTAGCTTAAAAGTATGCTGTATTTCTTCCAATCTAAGTAAAAAACAAAATATAAAATTTCCCTTCAATACAATTTCTCTGCGTGCTGTTTTGAGTTATTTTGTTCCCAGGTTGTGGCAACAATTCCTGAATAGCTTTTGTATTCTCATCTGCTCTCATCCAATCCCAGCACTTTAAGTTCAAGTTCTGTGCCAGCTGAGATTTATATCTCTAGCTTTTTCTCAAAATCCAGACTTGCATATATAATTGTCATTTATCATATAAAAATGCCCAATTAACTGTATTTTTGGCACTACCCTTGAAAAGAGAATCTGACCAGCTTTCCTGTTAAGGCAAGGAGTTATTTATAATCCAAAAGCTACACTGTCTTGGATTTCCATGACATTTTCCTGCTTTTTTCTCTGTCCCTGAAGCAGGATAGATAAGGAAACAGGGAAATTATACTATTTTAATCAATATTTAAAAGGTCAGACTCTGACATTGAGACAAGGAGAGCCAAAACAGCTAGCTCCCTGCCATCTCCTCTTAGATGCTATGTTACAGGAACAGAAAGACAAAGAGGAGGTTCCTGCTTCTGCTTTCCTGTTTGAGATGTTTTGGAGCTGCAAGGATCCTTGGATGGGTGGAAAAGTAATCAAGTCCAGAAAAGGGAAGTTCCAAAGCATACTATTGTCTCTGATTTAGGGTGTGATTTGGGAGGGTGACCCCCTATCAGCCATCTTACCACCTGGACCCACTGTCTTTGACCACTGTATTCTCCCCAGCTCTCCACTATAAAACTAAGAGTTGGAGACCACCATTTTGAGTTTTTGCTCCCATTTCCTGAGTGGGGAACAGGAATGTTTCTCTCTCTCTCCCCTCCCACATCTATATTTTATCCTGTTATACTAAAACTTTCACCTTGTGAGACTCCTTGTTGTGAGACACCTTGAAATGCTTATAAATGTTTGTGGATTTCAAGGACCTGAGATTTTGTGTGGAAACTAGAAAGCTGTGGGAGGCCCTTCATTTGTTCTCCTGTGACATCCCCTTAAAGTCTATTCCCAAAAGATCAGCCAGAGTACAGAGATCTTTTTTTATTGTTGTGCATTGTAGCATTTATAAAGATTCTTACAGTATATCAAATATATCCTACTTGAATTCACCCCATCCACTGCTCTTCATCTCTCTTCCCATGGTTCCTGGAATAGTTTCAACAGGTATCATTTTTCACATTCACATACATGTGTAAACATTCTTTGCCCCTTATTATTCTTCTACCTTTTTCCCTGTCATCTTCCCCTGCACCAGTACCAACTCCCCCTCCTCCACAGAATCTGTTCCCAACCTCCTGTTTTCTGATTTTGTACAAGAAAAAACAAAAGATAAAAAAGAAAAATATGATGCTTTTGCTGGTTTGAGATAAAGATAGCTACTTGGGGAGTTTCCTTGTGTTGTTACCATGTATATATGTATTACAACCCCAATTGGTTCATCTCCTCCAGTCTTCCTCACTTCTCCTTACTTCACTTCCTATGGTGACACCAGCCAGTTTAAGATTTCTATATTCATTCCTGTACAATAAGCACATCAAACACATTCAATCTCCTCAAAAGCATTTTACCCTAAATTCATATTAATAATTTTATGTGATTCATCCTGACAGTCCCACTCTCAGGGCTCCATCATAGATATAACCTGTTCATGCCATCTCTATCTCAGTCCCTTTCTTATAGGTTGTCACTTCTTTTTCTACCCAACACACCAGGCATGTTCCTGCCTCAGTGCTTTTACTCCAAATGAGAAAATATATGACATAAATAATTGGAGCACTATTACATCAAAAGCTTGCACACTACTGATGACAAACCAAATGAAAGCCATCAAACACAGTATTACAATGTAGGCAAAGAATATGGATAAGGATGTAATAACAAATGAAATAAAAAGGAATAATAAGCATAGGTACAAAAGGATTGGTGGTGAAAGTGTGATTCTTACAATCTTGAGGGCTATTTTATATTTTGTGTCTGGAGCCTTAAATTACTAATATTATTAATATTCTTTAATAATTCATCACCATATATAATAAATGTTGAAGAAATAAAAATCTGTGTCTGCAAAGCTTTTCATACATACATTTTATCATATTATTATTAGTTTAAGAAAACTTTGGATTAGGTAGTTAATCGATTATTAATTTTAACATAGTAATATAAAGTATATTTAACAGTAACTCAAAATAATGTTACAAATATTTAATGAAAATACAGAATGTATGTGTTATATATGTGCCTGTTGGGGTGTAGATGTTTGTGTATGCATACAGACATACATATAGAATAAAGAAATGCATATAAAGAAACACAATAGAACAATAATGTCACCATTTGTAAATTGGAGGCCATTTTATCCTTAGGCCTCACTTGAGAAATGGAGCCATTCCCAGTAATAGCCCGGCCCTTAAACAGAAATTCCCACACTCCAAGACAAGCTCCGCCCCTACTGGAGACTCCTGCACATGTGCTAACTTCCTTAACCTCCCTCTTCTATAAAAGCCATGCCTGGCCCAGCGTCTGTGCTGCGCCATCTTTCCCCAACCATCCTGGCAGTTCAGGCCTGCCATTGAACTTTGCTCTTGGACATGAGACTTTTCTCATGAACTTTCTTTTTCCTAACAAAACACATTTAAAATACCAACTGTAATTTCTCCAAATAATGGGATTAGAGTTTATGTTAACCAGTATTCTTTATCCTTTGCTGTATTTAAACATTTAAAAATAAATATTAGTGACTCATATTTTAAAATTCAAAAATCTTATCAATTAGCATGAATTGTTTCATATTTTAATTACTGTTTCAAAAATATATGATATGGATGCTTCTGGGCTTGAGTTAAAACTAAAAGGAGAGCCTGACATGAGTGAACATACTTGTAATCCCAGATATGCAGGAGGTAGATCATGATCTGAGGCTGACCAAACCATGAGAACCTCTGTCCAAAGCACATGCCAAAAGGACTGAGGATGTGGCTCAAAAGGCAGAGCACTGCTAGGATAAAGTCCTGAGTTCAGACTGTAATACTAACAAACAATTTTTTTTTAATTTAAAAATCTAAAATGAAAGAGTCAAATCAGACTAAACAGTAGATTGGTTTATTTTTAATCATTTGCAGATGTTGTAACAAAGGTTTTAGAATAAAAGCACATATTAATTTATATATGATATATAATACATTAATATTAGCATTATTACATGGCTTCCAAATCATGACCTAATCAATTTAATTAGTTCATATAAAATCATTATTGAGCCCCCCGGTGTGTGCCCAGTCTTGTGTTATATTCGGGAAATAGAGAAGTGAGTAAGACAGATCTCATCTGTATGTCATGGAATGTCAACACTGATGAACTCTGGACTCCATTGACTACTTTTACTATAAGTTCATGCTTTTCCACTGCAATATATTGCCTCTTTCTGGCAAGAATTCAAAGCTTTAATTTTTCCTTATGAATTTCTATTTTTCCTCATAGAAAGAACAGATTTAAATCTTTACTGAGCAAAAAAAATTCATAATGTATATATGCTGTAAATAAATCAATTAAAATCTAACTTGCCTGAATAAAATAATTCTCTTCTACATTCACTTTTCTGGTGGCCACCTGCTTACACTGTAACTAGAAAGGTGCCAAACAATTCTATCCTTTCCACTTGGTAATAGGAAACACTTTCCAGGCCATCACCTTCCACATTATGCTTCATCTTGGCATTATTTTAATGAAGTAATAATTCACTTGGACCAGAATATCACTCACCATCCAGAGATCTCAAAAGATGTAACAAACATTAATTAAGTAGCACAACAGCTTTATAAGAAAAAACATCACTATCACAATCCTGGAATTGAATAGATTATTGACCAGGAAAAATAATGATGAAGAACTCATTTTGAGCTAGTTAGAAGGAAATAGGTTGCCAACTTGAACTCAAAGAAATAGAAAAAGGGATGAGGGATGTATGGGGTCTATTTAGAAGAGAGGGAAATCCAAATCCTGAAATTAGAATATTTACCTCATCAAGTATGGTATATAAACAGTATATAGTTATGTAATGAGTTTAAATGATATTTTGTTGACAATTTATAGAAACTAAAAGCACAATGTTTAAAGTCACAAAAAGTTCCCTAGCTCAAATCTAGTCCATAAAATAAAGTCACAAAGGTGACTAGTTGAAAGAAAGACACATGCATATCAATGACTAAAAAGTCACTATGGCTACTAAAAATGACTCAAAATTCCCTATCTGCTAGGTGAATTATGAAATATTTGCTTTTGAATCATAACAATTTTTAAATCTGATATTATGATTAAAGTTTACGTTAAGAAAATCACACACACATGATGACATTATGAAGAAAACATTAAATTGAGGTTTTTTATTCTAATTAAAACATAACACTCAATTTTTAAAATTTTTTAATTCATTTATTCACATGTGCATACATTGTTTGGGCCATTCCTCCCTTTGTCCTCTACCCCCTACTTCTCCTCCCACTAGCACCCTCCCTCCCAAGCAGAACCTGTTCTGCCCCTATCTCTAATTTTGTTGAAGAGAAGACATAAGCAATAATAAGAAAGACAAAGCGTTTTTGCTAGTTGAGATAAGGATAGCTATACAGAGAGATTCCTAGCCTTGCTCCCATGTACAAATGTGTTACAACCCAAGTTTGTTTCATCTCTACCTGACCTTTTCACTAGTTCCTCATCCCCTTCCTATATTGACCTCTGTCGCTTTAAGTTTTCTGTATTAGCATAACACTCTTAATTACTGAATAAAGAAATCACTTGGCATGACAACATTTGGCTCTTCAGTATTCCAAGGTCCACAGAAACCTTCCAAAAAACTGTCACTGTATGCTATCTGAAACTAATAAATGGATATAGGAGGAAAGACATCTGGTTTATTATACATCTCATTGTATTTAACTTTCTAATAATTGCTGCATTTTGTGCACTTTCATTGTAAAAATATTTTTTACATTTTGTGTATTTACAATTGGCAATGCATTTCAAAGACATTAGAGTTAAGGGGCTTATGTTTCACTCAGGTAGCATATTACATTTGCATTTTTCACAGCTTTCTGAATTAGGAAAGATATATTGTGTTTGCATGAAAGATAGTTTTAGTATTATTGCAATCCTTTTAAACACAAGTAGGTGAAAAATGCTGGATGAAGATGTGATTGGTCATTAAGCCATGGAATATGCGGAGGATATTTTAGTGCATTTCTGCATTTGGCATGTCATTCATAAAAAATGGTTTCTCAGTTATTTCCATTGACTTTTCAAAAATGCTTGACAGCTGCATGTTATGTTGATGTATGAAATACTGGAAATGTGGATATTTGCTCAGTTATATTGTAGTAGATTTAAGACCAGCCTATTAAATATTAATTTAAACTAGTTAAATAGTTTACTGGGGATTTCAAATTGTTTACCATGAGTCAACTTAATCTAAAAATTCATATTTTAAACTAGCACACATAGAAAAGCAAATTGATTTTTGCTTAAAAAATTACAGTTCTTAAAATATATATGTTCTTTTCTTTTTGAAATCTTTCATATGATAGCTATTTTTTTTTCTGTAGTGAAAGTTATAGTAAAGCTTACGAGGAAAGGAGTACACTTTCAATAGACTGCAGGTGGGCTGTCTCTAGTGTGAGAACAAGAACGACTGCATTATTCATTTCTTATTCCATCATTAATTCATCTAATACATTACATAGAAAGAGAGCTATAATTGTAGAGACTATTACTGAGGATTCGGGTGTGTGAACTTTGTGGAAACAATGCTAGTAAAGACAAGTGCATAATTTTTTTTGTTTAAAATGATGATGATAAACAGTTCTTACTAGGCATATGAAAAATACATTATAATTACTCAATTCTTATAGAATTTTGTGGAGTAGACACTGTTCTATATTCAATGTTATTATACATTTGGGAAATATAAAGTAAAAATATATTTGCCCGAGGCCATAATAAGTAGATGGCTAATCTGTTCTTTGAACATAACACTGCATTATATCTTGCTAAGTAAACAAACCCATGAGTATTTCACTGTTGTGGACAGAAAGATTAGGGAGCATGGTTAGTTCTAGCTTCCTGCATTTGACAGAGTAGAAGCTGTGAATATATGATCTCATTTGTCACTAATCACTAAGGAAATCTTAGGTCTTGACTTTAATACACAGGCAGTAGTCTCCATATCTGAGGGTGGCTGAAGAATTTGGAATGAATATTGACATTTTTCTTGGTAACTATATTTTCTACTGTTATTTATGCACCATTATGCCAAGTATCTCTCACAGTTCCTAGGAAAGTTCTGCAACTATAGAGAATCTTCCCTATTTTTCTCTTCCATTCGCTCTTCCCCCTTCATTCTCATACATGAACATATATTTAACTATAACTGGTTATCTTGAACAAAAATTGTAGTCAGGATGGCATTCTGTATAGTGTGAGCTAGGCTACTGATGATAATGTTGCATTATAGTGTTACTAACTTTCAGGTTATAATTACAATAGACGAATTCTATACAATACTTATGAATCTTATGATAAAACTCCAGAGCATCAAAACACCTTCAAATGTTTTCACAGAAGGGTGCAACATAAAGTTGTAAAGGAGAGACAGTGTTGTGGCAATCAAGGCAAATGGTGTGACCTGTCCCATGTGCTGATATAAAAGGATATCTAGAAACAAAGATACTCTACTATGATTGGTGCCAGAGCTGTCACATTTTGGTTGCATGTATCATCTCACATATAATATTTGCTGGTTAATATCAAAAGTTGCTTTTCTTGTGTGTTACTTAATTTTCCTTTTCTTTTTAAAAAAGATTCTTTGTTTCAAAAATACTACTTTTTTTTTTTTTTGCAAGTAGTTTAATTCAAGCAGGAAGTGTCAGCATTTATTAGGAAAAACTGGTACTGCATTATGTAAAAAGTTACTTGGTGATGCAGTTTAATTTTTTTGATTAAGATACTAAAGTATTACTAAATATAAACAGTATTTTTCTGTTCCACTTGAAAGAGTAAGAAAATACTCTTAATTTAAAAAATTATTATGGCATTAGTTTTTAGATTTAATTGTTCATATGCCTAGCAGATAAGGTTCTTTTCCTTTCTTTCTATTTCTTTTTAAAGACCAGGTCTCACTAAGTTGCAAAGGTTTATCTCAAACTCCTAGGCTCAAGTGATCCTCCAGTCTCAACCTCACAAGTAGCTGGAACAACAAGTTAAGTCCACCTCTCATGTTGCTGTTGGTATAAGCTTTGCAATATATGATCATTACTAAAGAGTGTGATCTTATGAAATAATATTGAATCAATTAACCCATCAATAGATTTATTACTTCACTGGTCAGTTTACTTCTTATTTGCAGAAATGATTTTCTGAGTAATCTTCCTCTGATGAACAATAACATTTCTGTGCAATGCTTTCCAAAATTAATGAAAAGAGAAAGGAGGAAAATAAGACAAAAGGAGGAAGAACATAATATGTATGATATAACCAAAATAATAGATATTATTGTATCACAATTTTACCAATAATGAATAATTGGGATGTAGACAGACTACAGACTTCCCTAAAGCCACACGGTAGCAAACTGAGATTTGAACTCCCTTGAACTGGCTGCACAATCCGTGTTTTTAAGCACTATGTTCTTACACCACCATTTTATAACTTTGGAAAATGCTACTTCTCTAATATGTTACCTTTGTAATTCTGAGACTTCATTTTGTTTGTTTGTTGAACATCACTATCTATTAATCTAGACATGGAATATTTAAGTTAATTTTTTTGGTTATAATGGTGGAACTGTGTTGATCCATTCACTTGCTTGTTTTCCTTTATGGTTAAAACATAGACTAGCAAAATAACCTGGAAGGCTCTTTATTAAAATGTGTAAGATTGCTAATTCACTCATCTGTTGATGTGCCAGTCTTTTTTTTTTTTAAATGGAACTGTTCCATTTATTTATTTTGTTCTTACATGTATATACATTGTTTGGGCAATGTTCCCCCTTCTACTCCCCATGCCCCCCTCTTTTCCAGGAAAAACCTGTTCCACCCTCTTCTCAGATTTTGTTGAAGAGAAAACATAGGCGATAATGAGGAAGACATACCGTTTTTGCAAGTTTGAGATAAAGATAACTATATAGAGAGATACCTAGCATTGCTTCCATGCACTTTTATATTGAAACCTACATTAGTTCACCTTTGCCAGACCTCTTCTCTACTTCCTGGTCTCTTTCCCATAGTGGCCTCTGCCAGTTTAAGAAGAATTTATTCATTCCTCTACAGTGAACACATTAACCATATTCGAGTGCTAGGTTTCCTTTCCTTTCCCTATTTCTCCTGTGTGCATTCTCCCCTTAGTATGTGATTCATCTCCAATAATATTACTGCATTTGCTTTAAGTCTATAATCTACATATGAGGGAGAACATGGGATTTTTGGCCTTCTAAGCCTGACTAACTTACCTTAATATGATGTTCTCCAGTTCCATCCATTTACTTGCAAATGACAAAATTTCATTCTTCTTTGTAGCTGAATAAAATTCCATTGTATATAAATACCACATTTTCTTAGTTCATTTGTCCATAGTGGGGCCTCTTGGCTGTTTCCATAGCTTGGCTATTGTAAATAGGTCTGCAGGTGCCTTTGTAATAACTTGAGTCACATTCCTTTGGGCATATCCCTAGAAGTGGTATTGAGTAGATCTATGTTTAGTTTTCTGAGAAGGTTCCATATTGTTTTCCAAAGTGGTTGTGCTAGCTTGCATTCCCACCAGCAGTGGGTGAGGGTTTTTTCCCCCTCATCTTCCCCAGCATTTGTTGTTGTTGGTGTTCTTGATGCTAGCTATTCTAACAGGATGAGGTGGAATCTTAGTGTGGTTTTGATTTGCATTTCCTTTAAGGCCAGGGATGGTGAGCATTTTTTCATGTGTTTTTTGGCCAATTGGACTTCTCCCTTTGAAAAACCTCTGTTTAGATCAGTTGCCCACTTCTTTATTGGTTCATTAATATATGGGGAGTTTAGTTTTTTGAGCTCCCTGTATATTCTGGTTATCAGTCCATCATCTGATGTACAGCTAGCAAATATTTTCTCCACTCTGTGGGTGGTCTCTTCAGTTTAGAGACCATTTCTTTTGTTGTGCAGAAGCTTTTTAATTTCATGTAGTGTGAAGAGCAGATTAAAGCATATGAGAACTGGACATAAGCAAGGTGAGATGAGGTTAATTGCTTTTACCTGTAGGCTGAGATAGGCACAGCCCCTGGCCATGTAACAGGGGAAGGCAGAACAGCTGCATCTCCTAAGTTGTTCTCAGAGAAGTAGGAACACAGGTTTCTCCTGTTACAATGTCATGCCCTCCCTGTGGCTTCACCCTGTTTGCTGCTATAAAAGACCCCTAAAGAAGGAACAGCGGCTTTTGCCTTTTGGGGCTTTACTTTGGGCTTTTTGTTTTGGGAGGCTTTTTGCCTTTGAATATTGGAAAGAAGCTTTTACATTAGGCCTTTTGGTGTGGGAAACTTTTGAAAGGGAAAAGAATTATTGAAGGGAAAAATTGCTGAAGGAAAAAGAATTGTTGAAGGGAAAATGCTAAAGAGAGGTTGATAGAAAGTCTGCACCAAAAACTTTAACATAAGCTTCAGAAAGCAAAGCTAAGAAAGAACTTCATACGTAGGCTTTAGGAAAGCTAAAGCTAAAGAAAAGCCAAAAAGAACATGGGACAGTGCAGAGTGTAAGTCTAAGGACCCAGACCTTAAGAAGTATGTATATGAAGTCTTTAGGGGCTGGCTGCTGGTTTGCAAGTTTGAGCACTGAGGCTTTGAAAGAGCTAAAGAGAGATGGGAAAATGCAAGCCTGGGGGCAAAAGGCTTTAAGAGTGAATAAACTAAACATAATCTGAGGGCAAACGTGGGACAGTGTGAGTTTGAGAAAAGAGGTTTTAAGCAAACTTTTAAAGAACTATGAGGAGTAAGGCCTTAAAGAATCAAGATAGAGAAAAGAAGCAATGAAGGTATGCATCTCCAGCTGAACATACAAAAACCTGGCCCCAACTTTGTCTGTCTGCTTATCCTGTGTCTTTTCTAAAATCTCTAGTTGCCCCCAGTTAAGCCCAGTTAGGTGCAGTAATCACCAAGGAGTGAGAAAGAAAACCTTGCTCTAGCAAGGGAGGGAGCATGAGAAAGAGTGCCCCCTTCAATGTAGTCCCATTTGTCCACCCTTTCTCGTAGTTGCTGGGCTGCTGGAGTTCTATTGAGGAAGTCCTTGCCTATACCTATTGTTTTCAATGTATTCCCTGCTCTTTTGTTTACTAACTGCAAGGTTTCAGGTTTGATATTAAGGTCCTTAATTCACTTTGAGTTGATACTAGTACAAGGTGGCAGGCATGTGTTTAGTTTCAGTTTTCTGCAGGTTGATAACAACTTTTCCTGACAATATTCATTAAAGACGCTGTCTTTTCTATGTTTTTGTCACATTTGTCAAAAATAAGGTGGGCATAGCTATGTGGATTCACATCCAGTTTCGCTATTCTGTTCCACTGGTCTTCATATCTGATTTTGTGACAGTGCCATGCTATTTTTATTGCTATGGTTCTGTAATATAGTTTGAAGTCAGGTATTGTGATACCTCCAGCATTGCTCTTTTTTTTTCTCAATATTGCCTTGGCTATTTGTGGTCTTTTGTATTTCCAAATGAACTTTAGGGTAGATTTTTCAATCTCTGTAATAAATGTCATTGGGATTTGATGGGAATTGCATTGAACATGTAGGTTGCTTTTTGTGGTATAGCCATTTTTACTATGTTGATTCTATGAATCCATGAGCATGGGAGATCTTTCCATCTTCTGTAGTCTTCCTTGATCTCTTTCTTCAGTGGTTTGTAGTTCTCCTTGTAGAAATCATTTACATCCTTTGTTTATTCCTAGGTATTTGATTTTTTTTTTTTGTTGAAGTTCTTGTAAATGGAATTATTTAACTATATTCTTTCTCCATTTGTTCATTGCTGTTATAGAGAATGGCTACTAATTTTTGTGAGTTGATTTTGTATCCTGCTACATTGCTGAAGCTCTTTTTGGTGTCTAGGAGTTTTGGGATATAGTTTTATGGGACTTTGAGATTTAGGATCATGTCTTGTGCAGAGATACTTTGACTATGTCTTTAACTATTTGTATTCCTTTTATTTCTTCTTATCTTACTGCAAAAGTTTAAGGAGTGTTCATATTGGTTCTTTTTTTTATTTTTTATTTTATTATTCATATGTGCATACAATGCTTGGGTCATTTCTCCCCTCTGCCCCCACCCCCTCCCTTACCACTCACCCTGCTCCCGCCCTCTACACCCCAACCACCTACCCCCCACCCCCTTGATACCCGGCAGAAACTATTTGCCCTTATCTGTAATTTTGTTGAAGAGAAAATATAAGCAATAATAGGAAGGAACAAGGGTTTTTGCTAGTTGAGATAAGGATAGCTATACAGGAAGTTGACTCACATTAATTTCCTGTGCATGTGTGTTACCTTCTAGGTTAATTCTTTTTGATCTCACCTTTTCTCTAGTTCCTGGTCCCCTTCTCCTATTGGCCTCAGTTGCTTTTAAGGTATCTGCTTTAGTTTCTCTGCGTTGAAGGCAACAAATACTAACTAATTTTTTAGGTGTCTTACCTATCCTCATATCTCCCTTGTGTGCTCTCACTTTTATCATGTGACTAAGTCCAATCCCCTTGTTGTGTTTGCTCTTGATCTAATGTCCGCATATGAGGGAGAACATATGATTTTTGGTCTTTTGGGTCAGGCTAACCTCACTCAGAATGATGTTCTCCCATTCCATCCATTTACCAGCGAATGATAACATTTTGTTCTTCTTCATGGCTGCATAAAATTCCATTGTGTATAGATACCACATTTTCTTGATCCACTCGTCAGTAGTGGGGCATCTTGGCTGTTTCCATAACTTGGCTATTGTGAATAGCGCTGCAATAAACATGGGAGTGCAGGTGCCTCTGGAGTAACCTGTGTCACACAGTCTTTTGGGTCTATCCCCAAGAGTGGTATTACTGAATCAAATGGTAGATCAATGTCTAGCTTTTTAAGTAGCCTCCAAATTTTTTTCGAGAGTGGTTGTACTAGTTTACATTCCCACCAACAGTTTAAGAGCGTTGCTTTTCCCCTACGTCCTCGCCAACACCTGTTGTTGGTGGTGTGGCTGATGATGGCTATTCTAACAGGGGTGAGGTGGAATCTTAGTGTGGTTTTAATTTACATTTCCTTTATTGCTAGAGATGGTGAGCATTTTTTCATGTGTTTTTTGGCCATTTGAATTTCTTCTTTTGAGAAAGTTCTTTTTAGTTCACTTGCCCATTTCTTTATTGGTTCATTAGTTTTGGGAGAATTTAGCTTTTTAAGCTCCCTATATATTATGATTATCAGTCCTTTGTCTGATAGCTGGCAAATATTTTCTCCCACTCTGTGGGTGTTCTCTTCAGTTTAGAGACCATTTCTTTTGTCGAGCAGAAGCTTTTTAGTTTTATGAAGTCCCATTATTCTGTGCTATCTCTTAGTTGCTGTGCTGCTGGGGTTCCATTGAGAAAGTTCTTACCTATACCTACTAACTCCAGAATATTTCCTACTCTTTCCTGTATCAACTTTAGAGTTTGTGGTCTGATATTAAGATCCTTGATCCATTTTGAGTTAATATTAGTATAGGGTGATATACATGGATCTAGTTTCAGTTTTTTGCAGACTACTAACCAGATTTCCAACAGTTTTTGATGAAGAGGCTGCTTTTTCTCCATCATATATTTTTAGCGTCTTTGTCAAAGACAAGTTGATTATAGCTGTGTGGCTTCATATTGGGATCCTCTATTCTGTTCCACTGGTCTTCATGTCTGTTTTTATGACAGTACCATGCTGTTTTTATTGTTATTGCTTTGTAATATAGTTTGAAGTCAGGTATTGTGATATCTCCAGCATTGTTCTTTTGACTGAGTATTGCCTTGGCTATTCGTGGCCTCTTGTGTTTCTATGTAAATTTAAGGGTAGATTTTTCAGTCTATTTAATGAATGTCATTGGAATTTTGATGGGAATTGCATTAAACATGTAGATTACTTTTGGGAGTATAGACATTTTTACTATGTTGTTTCTACCAATTTATGAGCATGGGAGATCTCTCCACTTTCTATAGTCTTCCTCAATCTCTTTCTTCAGAAGTTTACAGTTTTCCTTGTAGATGTTGTTCACATCCTTTGTTAGGTTTACTCCTAGGTATTTGACTTTTTTTGAGGCTATTGTAAATGGAATTGTTTTCATATATTCTTTTTCAGTTTGTTCATTATTACTGTATAGAAATGCTAATGATTTTTCTATGTTAATTTTATAGCCTGCTACCTTGCTATAGCTATTGATGGTGTCTAGGAGCTTCTGAGTAAAGCTTTTTGGGTCTTTAGGTATAGGATCATGTCATCTGCAAATAGGGATATTTTGACAGTTTCTTTACCTATTTGTATTCCTTTTATTCCTTCTTCTTGCCTAATTGCTCTGGCTAGGAATTCCAGTACTATGTTGAATAAGAGTGGAGATAGTGGGCAACCATGTCTAGTTCCTGATTCTACAGGGAATGGTTTCAGTTTTTCTCCATTAAGTTTAATGCTGGCTGTAGGTTTGTCATATATAGCTTTTATAATATTGAGGTATTTTCCTTCTATTCCTAGTTTTCTTAGAGCTTTTATCATGAAATGGTGTTGGATCATATCAAAGGCTTTTTCTGCATCTATTGAGATGATCAAGTGGTTTTTGTCTTTGCTTCTGTTAATGTGGTTCATTACGTTTATTGATTTTCATATGTTGAACACCCTTGCATTCCTGGATGAAGTCTACTTGGTCATGGTGAATAATCTTTTTGATGTGTTGCTGAATTCAGTTTGCCATTATTTTGTTGAGGATTTTTGCCTCAATGTTCATTAAGGAGATTGGCCTATAGTTCTCCTTTTTGGAGGTGTCTTTGCCTGGTTTTGGGATAAGTGTAATACTGGTTTCATAAAATGTTTTAGGCAGTTTTCCTTAATTGTGTGTACCTAAGTTGAGGTTAGTTTCTACTTTCTTTCTTTTTCTTTTCCTGTAGTTTGGTGCTGCCTGTCCTTTCATGGTTATGTTGGGTTTCACTTTCTGTGTGCAGAATCCCCTGAAGAATCTTTGTAGTGGTGGCTTTGTGGCCACATACTGTTTTAGTTTCTGCTTATCATGGAAGATTTTTATTGCTCCGTCTATTTTAAATGACAGTTTTGCTGGGTAGAGTATCCTGGGGTTCAAGTTATTTTCATTCAGTGCCCAGAAGATCTCTCCCTAAGCTCTTCTTGCTTTTAATGTTTCTGTTGAGAAGTCTGCTGTGATTTTGATGGGTTTGCCTTTGTATGTTATTTGTTTTTTCTGTCTTACAGCCTTCAATATTCTTTCCCTAGTTTCTGAACTTGTTGTTTTAATGATGATATGTTTTGGGGTAGCTCTATTTTGATCTGGTCTGTTTGGTGTTCTGGAAGCTTCTTGCATCTGTATGGGAATATCTTTCTCTAGATTTGTGAAATTTTCTGTTATTATTTTGTTGAATATATTATGCATTCTTTTTGCTTGCACCTCTTCTCCTTCTTTGATGCCCATGATTCTCAGATTTGGTCTTTTGATGGAGTTGGTGAGTTCTTGCATTTTCTTTTCACAGGTCTTGAGTTGTTTCATTAATAGTTCTTCAGTTTTTCCTTTAATTACCATTTCATCTTTGAGTTCTGAGATTCTGCCTTCTGTTTGTCCTATTCTGCTGGATTGGCCTTCTGTTTTGTTTTGCAATTCTGTTTCATTCTTTTTTCTCAGGTTTTCCATATCCTGGGTCATTTCCTATTTAATGTTGTCTTTTTAGTCCTGAGTTCATTTATCTCTTTATTAATCATGCTCTTTGTTTCACTTTGGTGTTTATACAGTGCTTCTATGGTTTCCTTTATTTCTTCTTTTGCTTTTTCAAAATCTCTATTTTTGTTGTCTTGGAATTTCTTGAGTGTGTCCCATACATTTTGGTTGACCATATCCAGTATCATCTCTATAAAATTCTTATTGAGTACCTGTTGTATTTCTCCTTTTAGATTATTCTTGTGTGCTTCATTGTGTTCTTTGGCATAGTTTGTCTTCATTTTGTTGGAGTCTGGATCTGAGTATCTGTTCTCTTCATTTCCCTCTGGTTCCTATACTAATTTTTTGCTGTGGGGAAGCTGGTTTCCCTGTTTTTTCTGTCTTCCCGACATTGCCCTTGGTGTTGTTATTGTCCCTGTACTGTGTGCTATTAAGTATTTTCTGGCTTGTAATAATAGCACTAGTGATATTTAGAATGGAAAGGTTAGAGGAGGTGGAAAGCAAAGAAGTTAAAGGAAAAGGGAAAAACAAAGAAGTAGAAAAAAAACAAGACAAAGAAACAAACAAAAAAAATTTAAAAGATATAAACAGGGAGAGACAGTGTGCTATTCAACCGTAAGCTGAAAAGGCATGAGAGAGACAGAGAGAGGATTGAAAATAAAAATTAAAAAAAATAATAAATAAATAAAAAATAAATAAATAAATAAAATATATATAAAAATAAAATAAAGTAAAAAATAAAAAAAATCTCCAAGTTCAAATGCAATTTTGGTGTTCATCCCTCAGCCTCCAATCCTGGAGATGGTGCCTCAGATGTTGTTCTGTAGTTGCCTCATATAAGGGGAAAAATAAAATAAACCAAAACTGCACAAAATAAACAAACAAAAAAACCCCACAAAGTGTCCAAGTTCAAATGCAATACAGTTTCAGTAAATTTTCAGCGTGCAGGCATAGTTCAGTTGTTGTCTCATCAAAGGTAGGGAGAGCAAAAAGAAAAAAAAAAAAAAAAGAATCTCAAGACAGGTCTGTGAATGGCTATCTGAAGCTGTGACTTGTCTGCCCGCTGCCCACTCTTGCCAGCTTGCTGTTGCTGGTGGCTTTATTTATGCAGATTTCAGAGGTGAGCTTAACACTCACCTGGCCCCACAGACTTGTTTACTCAGAGTTCTCCTGTGTGCGAGCTGCTGCTACAAGCTTTCCCCTTTCCAAGCACACTGGGGGAGGTGACACTGCACCAGCTTTCTCGGCCAGCGTGTTTATTTACAGCTCACGTGGGAAGTGGGTCTTCCCCCTCTCCTGTGGAGTTTTCCTCCCTCCATCACTTTTACAAGCTTTCCCGTTCCTGGTTGCTGGGCGAGTGCTGCCGCTCCTCCCTTCTCCAGCCCGGCTTGTTTATTTACAGTTCTGTGAGGGATTCCCCTCCTCCCCCTTCGGGGGCACCTCACCCTCTTTGCTACATGTCTTTATTGTTCTTATTGCTTATTACTCAGTTTCTCTTTTTTTCCCTGGGTGGGGGTCAGTCTGTCCAGGGGCTATGCTGATCTGGCCCAGGGTTGTCTGTGGGAGTACCGTGTATCACTTAGCTCACCTTGTCAGTGTCTTCCCAAGCCGTCTGGGCATGGGTGTCTGGCAGCCCGGGGGCCCTCCTGGTTTCTCCGTTTAACATGAAGTGGAGATGCTCTGCTCAGGCTGGAGGTGTGGAGGGGTCAGAGTTTTGCCTCTTCTCAGTGGTTTTGTCTGTAAGGTGTATATCCAGCGTCTCTCCAAGATTTTACTTTAGGAGGCACTCTTTCTGCTTCCTCTCTCTAGCTGCCATCTTGGAATCCTCTTTTCTTTCCTTCTGTATCATGCTGCAGCCAAACAGAGACCCTAGCACTGAGTCCACTATTGGTTCTTCTTTAAAAGTCCGGTAGAATTCACATGAGAATTCATCAGGTCCTGGACTTTTTTTTTGGAGACTCTTTATTGCTGCTTCAATTTCATTACATGTTGTAGACCTGTTTAGGTAGTTAATATCCTCTTGGTTCAGTTTGGAATTGTCGTAAGTATCTAGAAATTTGTCTGTTTCTTCAAGATTTTCCAAGTTATGGGAATATATGTTCTCAAGGAAGTTTCTGATGATTGCCTTAGTATTTGTTTTTATCTCTCCTTTTTTGTTTCTGATTTTACCTATTTTACCTATTTGGGTCTTTTTCCTCCTAATTTTAGTCTTATTTGCCAGGGACTTGTCAATCTTGTTTATTTTTTTCAAAGAGCCAGTTTTTTGTTTTGTTGATTCTTTGGTTTTTTTTTGGGGGGGGTGTCTCTATTTCATTAATTTTAGCCCTTATTTTTATTATTTCTCTCCTTCTGCTTGTTTTGGATTTTGCTTGTTCTTGTTTTCCTAGGAGTTTGAGATTTGGCTTTAGGTCTATTATTTAAGATCTTTCTGTTCTTTTAATATATGTACTCATGGCTATAAACTTTCCTCTTAGAACTGCCTTTTCTGTGTCCCATAGTTTCTGGTAGATGGTATTTTTATTTCCTTTAACTTCCAGGGGTCTTTTGTTTTCCTCTCTTATTTTTTCTGTGACCCACTGGTCATTGAGCAATGTGTTATTCAGCCTCTAATTATTTGTGTATTTTCTGCTGTTGCTTTTGATGTTAAGTTGTAGTTTTAATGCATTGTGATTAGATAGAATGCAGGGGATTATTTCTGTTTTCTTATATTTGCTGAGGCTTGCTTTGTGCCCTAAGATATGATCAATTTTGGAGAAGGTTCCATGGGTTGCTGAGAAGAATGTATATTGTGCTGTTGTTGGATGAAATATTCTGTAGACATCAGTTAGGTCCATTTGGTTTAGAAGCCATTTAGTTCTAAGATTTCTCTGTTGACTTTTTGTTTGGATGACCTATCTATTGATGATAGAGAGGTATTAAAGTCTCCCACTACCACTGTGTTGGAGTCTATGTGTGCTTTTAAGTCCTTTAGTGTATGTTTGATGAACCTGGATACTCTGACACTGGGTGCACATAGGTTGATAATTGTTATTTCCTTTTGATGTATTGCCCCTTTTATTAGTATGAAGTGTCTGTCTTTATCTCATTTGACCAATTTAGATTTGAAGTCTACTGTGTCTGATATAAGTATTTCTATTCCTGCCTGTTTTGGAGGCCCATTGGCTTGGTAAATCTTCCAGACTTTCACCATAAGCCAGTGTTTATTTCTGTCAATAAGATGGGTCTGCTCTAAACAACAGATTGTTGTACCTTCCTTTTTAATCCAGTATGCCAAAAGATGTGTTTGGATGGGGGAGTTGAGTCCATTGACATTTAGTGTTAATATTGATAGGTATGTGGTGATTCCTGTCATTTAGTTGTTTTTGTTGTTTAGGGATTTGATTGTGTGCAGTGGAATCAATGCTACTCTCTAATTTCTTATCTTTTCTTTTACTGTGGTTTGATACTTCCCATCCTCTCATGGGTTTGTTTGCTTTCATCTTCTGTATGCAAAATTCCTGTAGAATCTTTTGTAGTCGTGGCTTGGTGGTCACGTATTGTTTTAGTTTCTATTTATTGTGGAAGATTTTTATTGCTCCATCAATTTTGAATGATAGTTCTGCTGGGTAGAGTATCCTAGGGCTCATGTAATTTTAATTTGTATCTGAAATACCTCACTGCATGTCTTTCCTGCTTTTAAAGTTTCCATTGAGAAATCTGTTATTTTGATGGATTTATCTTTATATATTATTTGTCTTTTCTCTCTTACAGCCTCCAATAGTCTTTCTCTGTTCTCTGTACTAGTTTTAATGATAATATGCTTTGGGGAGGTTCTCCTTTGGTCATGTCTGTTTGGTGTCCTGGAGGCTTCCTGTACCTGAATGGGCAAAACTTTCTCAAGATTTGGGAAAGTTTGTGTTATTATTTTATTGAATATATTATGTATCTCTCTGGATTGCACCTCTTCTTCTTCAACGTCCATGATTCTCAGGTTTGGTCTTTAAATGGAGTCACTGAGTTCTTGCATATTCTTTTGCAGCTCTTGAGTTGTTCAAATAGGATTTCTTAATTTTTTTCTTTAATTTCTGTTTTATCTTCAAGCTCTGAGATTCTGTCTTCCACTTGTCTGCTGGAGTGGCCTTCCACTTTGTTTTTAGTTTGACCATAGGGACCATTTATTCCTAGAACTTCTGTTTGATTCTTTCTTCTGAAGTTTTCCAAATCTTTCTTCAAATCTTTTATAATTTGTGTTGTCCTCTTTAATTCATGCATCTCTCTTTTTATAGTGTCTTTTGTTTCACTTTGGTGTTTGTTGAGGTCCTCTCTGAGTTCCTTTGTTTGTTTTGTGTCATCTCATGTTCTGTATTTTTGGTGTCTTGAAATTTCTTGAGTACATCTTGTACATTCTGGTTAACCATGTCTAGTATTTTCTCCATGAATTTCTTGGTGATATCTTCCAAAATTTCTTTTTGAGGGTTCTTATGTGGATGTCATTGTGCTCCTTAGTGACATTTATCATTGTTTTGTTGATGTCAGGAACTGGGTATCCATTTTTTTCATTTCCCACTGAATCCTGTATTGAATTGGCTTTTTGAGGAGAGTGGTTTTGCATCCCTTCTTCTTTCCATCACTCCACTTGGTTCTGTGAAACTTTGTTTTCAATCAGCTAGTTTGGGATTTTGATTGCTTGACTTCATTCCCTGATTTAATTTTTGTGTTGTGACTGACTTGGTTGTTAGGTAGGTTGATGTGCTCTTTCTGTCCTTGTCCTGGAGGGATGATATAACAATAACAAATTCACAGGTTCAATGCCAGACCAGTTGTTTACATATTATATAGAAAACCCCTTTATGATAATATCTATGAATAGTGGGAGTTGGGGATGATGATGATTGTTAAGTTAGTTATAGATTTTAGGGACTAGGTAAAGGAGGCACTAAAAAGGTTTGGTGGGTAAAGTGCTGGATCAATCTGGAAAATGCTGGGTTTTGTGGCCCTTGTGTATGTTTGGGTGTATTTCTGTTCTTGTAGTGGAAGGTGCTTGTGTTAGGGATTGCAGGGGGCTGGGGTTGTATACAGTTGGTAGTCAGCAGGTGGTGAGTGTGTAGGAGGGAAGGGTAGTGTGGTTGTGGGAGGGTAAAAGTGGGAGGTGAAGATGGGGGAAAGAGTGAATGAGAGGGGGCAGGAAGAATAGTTGGGAGGGAGAACCATGGATTGTAGCACAGCAGAAAGAGGGAAAGTGAAGAGGGTAAGAATAATGATTGAAGAATAGTGACAATGAAGTTAATACAGGAATAATAAAAATAAAACTTGAAAAAGAAAAAAAAAACAAACAATAAAAAACACCAGGTTCAGGAACCACAGAAATTTCAGTCTTTTGGCAAATTGTGAAGTTATTCCTTAGGTGTCCAATCTTGGTATTGGCATACAAGTAGAAGCTCTGATGTCACTTCACCAGGTGACTGGCTTGTGAGTAGTATTTTGTTACTTCTGTCCATAAGATTAGTTGGAGTTGTGAGGTGCGGTAAGACTGCAGGGTGGTCAGAGCTATTGTTTTCACCAGGCAGCACCTGTGTTGCCCTTCAGCTCTGTTTGGTCAGCTCCTCCCCCAGCCCAGTGGGGCAATTCAGTTTTGAATGCTGCCCTCTGTCCCTGAGATCAGGTCTGTGATCCACCCCTGCTCTCCTTTGGTAGATTGGCCTGTCACCCCTACCTCTGATCTCAGTCTTTATGTTTTTCCCAATCTCTGCTGGTGCTAGCTGGTCCTTTGGGAATTTGGCTTGGCATCCCACTCCTGCTCTCAGCCTTTATGCCTCTCCTGATCTCTGCTGGGTGCTGGCAGCTCCTCTGGGAGGTTGACTTGTTGACCTGTTCCTGCTCTCAGCCTTTGCTGCTTTACCCATGTTAGATAACTGACAGTTCCACCACCCCTGTTCTCCAGGGCAGATTCAGTATTCCACCTCCACCTCCACTGTTGGTGTCAGATTACAATTCACTGTTTATGTTTTTCAGTTTTTTTGGGTGTGGGGGGGCATTCAGTCTGCCCAGGGGCTGCACTGGATTATTTTCCTGGGGAGTGGGTGAGTCACATGTAGTGCATGATGCTTATTTGTTCATTTCTTAGTTTCACGCAAGCAACTTTGGAGCCGGCTGTTGGGGAGAAAAAGCCCATTTTTTTCAGAGTGGTGTGGCATAGGGAGGCTTTCCATGGGCTAGGGGTCTAGGTTGTTGCAGAGTTTGATTTTGATTGATGCTCTGTCTTCTGTTTGTTAGGAGAAGAAAAAAAAAGAGAGAGAGAGAAATGGCTGGAGGCTTTTTTTCCCAGTGCTGGAGGCTGGAGGCCAGACATGCCTTGATGGCTGTGCAGGGTAGGATTTTCACAGCTGTTAGATGCAATTAAAGGCTGACTTAAGGGTCAGTCTTTGAATTTTATCTGCATGCAATGTGATGGTAGTTATTATTTTGGCTAGGAACAATCAGAATTACCCAACTAAAGCTCCAAAATCTCAAGGAAGTTTCTGCGGTCGTGGAGCTTAGGATTTCTGTTTCCCAACCCTAGCTATTATTTTGGATCTCCCTTGAGATCCATGGTCTTGAATTCTCTTATAAGTTGTGCTTGGCCAAACTAAATAAACATCATTGTAAACATTTTGTTTTAGAATGAAGCAGCATCTCATAATTTTTGAGCCATAAAGATTGCATGAAATTAGTACTGAATTATAAGATTATAAAAAATAATTTAGCTATGTCATTTATATATGGTAATGACCAGATAATACTCTATATTTTGGAGGAGATGTATTATTTTTTTCATTTGTTAACCATTTACGGGCACTTACTATTGCCTTTCTCCCCTGGGAGAGGCACCGTGGATACTCCAGGTATGATCCTTGCAGAGTTTAGGGAAGTCAGCTATCTAACAGATCAATATAAAACAGCATCAATTTAATAGATAAGGAACAGATAAAAATTCCTACTTGGAAACCTACTTCAGTCTAGACTATCCAGGGGACCAAGGGATATTAAGAATAATTTAGAATTATTATCTAAGAAGAATTGAAGGGATGGTAAGGATAAGTCAAGAGGATATTCCAAAAAGGGATATTCCAAAACATTACATGGCATAATACTTTCAAGAAGTGTAGAATAGACAAACTAAAATGGGAAGAAATTTCTCCAAAGTGTGGGAGGACTATTGAAAGATAATTCAGGACTACATTTCTCAGGATTTAAGAGAATCTAATTGGTCAGTTAGAAATATTTGTTCTTTATTCACACGTCCACAAGGGAAATTTCAGAAGTGGGGCCTGAAGAAGGCCATGGTTGTAAAAAGACAGAAATCTTCTTTCTGTTTCTACTCTGCCTTTGACTCCCAAGTCCCCTGTGAAATTCTGCTGTTTGGCATATATCAAAGACATCTAAAAGGGTATTGTCTCCTTGAACCATGTTGTGTAATTTTCTAAAAAGTAGGGACTGACCATGCTTATAAGAAAACTAGTCTTTTAAAATATCTGGCATCCTGGAATATGAAGAAAAAATACTTTGTTACCGAAATTAGTAACACACATCATCTCATATGGAAAAATTGTTAGTTATTCATTTAAATCTTTTTCCTTTTTTTCACCTGGAAACAAGGATAGACTTTCACCCCAGACTTTCTTTCAGACTTACACAGTCATGAAACTAAGTATATTCAAAGCAATATGAACAGAGTGATATGTGTTCTTTTCTGGACTGACTGTAAAATGATCTAGTTGCATGCCTTCATGTTCCTTCCTGATTGCCTTCACTAGCAATGGACAGCCTGGGTTACTACTAGTTTTGCATACTAAGGGCTGTCCGGAACTAGAATACTTCACCCCACCACATATCAACACATCTTCACTCATGGTCTTTTAATGCCTGCCCTGGACTATTAACTCAGGGACAAATACATTGTTTTTGCTGATATATTTAACATTTTGTTAAATACTTCATCTGTTTATTTGTTACTACAGCTTAGCATACCTTAACTCATACAGAATCTCATAATTCTCATTCTGTCTTATGAAATATATTTATTAAAGGTAAACATAACTTTGTGTCCTATTAATATGATTTTTCTCTTGATTAATTAAACTGCTTTAATAAGACCAAAACTTAATCCACTGCTATTGATTTTACTTTACAGCTAATAATGTTTTAAATGTGTACAAGCAAAGCCCAAAAGTACTAGAAAGCCTGTTCTGAAACCAAGAGAAAAATGATTCTTATACTGGAGAGTTTTTTTAAAGTACCATTTTTTTGTTTGAAGTGTCTACTATTATTAACCATGTGCTTTAAACGTATAAAATAAAGTTCTTAAAATACTTCACTATAATCCTTTAAAAATAATTTGGAACTGAATTTTTCTCTTATACCTGTCAGTATATTTTATATTACTATGTTGGCTATCAGGGCTTTCTTCTGAAGAAGAAAATTATCAGTTTTTCACATAAATTTTTAAACATTTTAAAAATGTAAATCCTATTAATAAGCCATAGTACTGTATATTATTAAAATATCTTTGTACCTAATTGGAAAACTATTAATACCAGTCATGACTCTAAAGTTACAGAACTTTCCCGAGATGTTCTAGAGGAGCTCTAAGTTACTAGGCTCTATGTACTTATATGATGGACTTTCAAGGACTCTCAAACTCAGATTATTGATCTAGAACTCTGTAGGTAAAGGAGTCCAGTGGATTTTCAGTGTATAAGCTGAAACAAATGTACTTCATTTTTTATTATCTTTTACCATTTGTATGGATAAGCACAAAGAAAAAGACAGAAAGAAAAATAAAGCTTACAAAAAATCTTGCTTTCATTAGACATAGTCAAAAATCCTAAAATATCCCGAGAGAACTGCTATCAAAAAGGATTTTAGTTAAGGCTCATTTTCTTGGAAAAAAGAACTTGTCTGTCATTTAGCTTGAGAAAAAATATAAAATAAGAAATAAGCTATTAAGTAAATGCCACTGTTTTTCTCTTAAATTGGAAGTTGCATATTTGTTTAGTATAACTTTTAATTCATCTGAGCCAATTTTGATGACATCCAAATGAGTTAGAAATTTTTTCTCATATCTTGAATTAGTTTGGATCAAAAGTGTTTTGGTCTCTAACAGATATTGTTCAGAATTTAGAAGATTTTTTTTTATTCAGAAAACATAGTCACAAGAATCTCTTAAGAGGAGAGAAGGTAGTATGAGTTCTCATAATCTGTTTAGGAAATCGACCATTTATTATCAATTCTATGTTAATAACTGAGTCAAGTACTATCTCACTTTAAAACTGCTCCCTGAATTCTAACAAATTACACACACATTTGTTTTCTCACATATACATATAAGAAACTCAAAATTCTCAGATTTAAAGTTCAAACTATTAGCAAATAGTTTCAATCAAATTTTTTCTTTTAGCTTTTGCAATTTTTGTGCTAAAGAATAATAACATGATGTCATGTTTACTAGTTTCAAGAAGATAATAAAGATATGAGGAAATATAACTTACTTGCTATGGGTTTCCACCAACACTGAAACTATGAGTCAGTTGTATTTCTTGAAAACAGAATAGAAAGTCTGCTTCCTGGTAGAAACTGCATATATACTTTTATCTCTTCTGCCTACCACCACAACTTTCAATTTAATTCCATTGCATTAACAGTAAAGGAATTATTTTATGTTCCTAATGGTGATAAAATGAGAAACAACACAAATTTATAAAAAGAAAAGAAAATGAAGACTTTCTAGAGAATAAAAATCAGATGAGATCATATTTAGAAAAAAAAGTGAAACTTGAAACCAAAAAGAGAAACAACAGTCATTGTGTGAGAACAGAATTTGTCATAGAAGCTACTTAGTTCATTCTAACCTTAATTCACTCTTAGAATGAATTAAGAGTGAGCTGAGGCAAGACAGCATGAGTACCTAATTGAAGAAGCATTGAGAAATAACCCAGTACTATTGGCTATTGAAGTGGCTGGATCCTTGTGATTACCTCTAGGCAAACTCTTAAACATCAATCAGTGGGAACTTCTTCCATCATTATTGGAGTAGGAGAGAAAAACAGAAGGAGAGAGTAACATAAATCTGAATTTCACAGTAAATATGGAAGGGCAATAGGATGGAAGGAGAAGTTGGTTCTGTTTAAGATGGAAAAAACTACCATGCTCATGCACCAAATAGAGATGTTCTTAATTTGGTCATTATAGGGCTCTCCTTCTGGATCCCTAGTCCCACAATGTGAAGGAAAAGTGACCTGTCATCTAAAGTTATACATTTCAAGAAAATTGGGCAGAATTATTAAAACAAAAGTATATGAGTGTATTGAGTGAATATTTGTATTTCTCTATTTCTTTCCCTGAAAAGGTGCTTGAGTAGGTACACAGGGACACATACAAATGGATAATGATTATAATTTTTAAAGTGAAAAAATAGGACTAGCACGATATGATGTTAATAAACAAAGTATAATACGACCATGAAAACAAATGTTATGCTGTCATTAAAAGTCATGTTGCAGGGAGATATAAATCAGGACAGCAGAAATAGTCTATATCTTGATTACATTGTTGGTAACAAGGGATTTATGTTTACCAAAGTACACCAAATTTTTATGTATATGTTGTATTTATACCTCAATAAACATAAAATATAAGGAAATAATTACTGATATGAAATGGTGTTTACTACTATAGAAAAAAAGTAAGTTTCAGAAAAACAATGCCTACAAAACAGTCCATTTGAAAAAACCCACATTGTAAGACTAGTATGGTGGTGCTTGATTGTAATACCAGTTACTTGGAGGAAAAGGGAGGAGGAAAACACAAGACTATCTGTAAAATAACTGAAAATGAAAGGGACCAGGGGCATGGCTCAAGTGGTAGAGTGCTTGCCTCACAAGCCCAAGGTGATAAGTTCAAGCCCCAGTATCATGAATAAATAAATAATTGTGGAATACACATTTGATCTTAGCCCTTCTATCCTGGCACACTGCTTCTCAAACACTTGGAATTCCTGGAGCAATTGAAGAGTCACCAATAGCCACTTGATGTCATCAATCATGCCTATGTAATAGAGTCTCCACAAAAATCCAGACCTGAATGCTAGAAGCTTCTGGATAAGTGAACATGTAGAGACTGATGAAGAATGGTACCTGAGAGGTCACAGAGGCTGAATATTCCTTCCTATGTACTTTGTGCTATGCATCTCTTCCATTTGATTGTTCATTCTATTCTTTACAATATCCTTTATAATAAATGGGTAAATGTGTTTCCCTGAGTTATTTGAAATACTCTAGCAAACTGATGAATCCAAGGACATGGTCCAGGTATCCCTGATTTATCGTTAGTTGGTTAGAAGTATGGGTACTTGTACTTGCAACTGTCATCTGAAGTGGGGGGCAGTGGGTGGATCTGGACCTGTGGAATGTGAGACTATCTCCATGTAGACAGTATCAGACTGAATTGAATTACAGAGTACCTAGTTGGTACCTTCTGCCATGGCATTGCTTGCATGGTGTGTGGGGAGCCCACACCCCTCTTCTCTCAGAGGCATTCTGTACTATCTTGAGTGAGAGAATACACAAAGAAAAAAGTACTTTGGTTTTTCTCAATATTGCTACACACACTTGTATGTATACACTCATGTATAGAACAGTCATGCATATATGTGTATATGTGTAGAGGTATGTATTTATAACTATATTTTCAATTCACACTGAAATCAGATTACTATTGTCAGAGTTTATATCTCAGAAGAGTGTAAAATTTTGGAGGAGAATGGAGGCTTTCTTTTTCTTTAAAAATATACTTTGTTATAGCTTGATCTTCTCACAGATATTAATTTATGAAATATTTTTCAAAATCAAAAAATGGCAATAAGAACTGCTAAACACAAGGCAAAATAAAGCAAAGTGTGGAAATGGGAGCTCTCTTTAATATCTTCTGTGTGAAAACTGATATTCACATCTCAAACATATATTAATGAAATTAACCATCAAAAGTAGGATATGGCTACTTTCCCAACAGGAATACATATTGCTATTCATCTGTAATTTTGACAGAGTAGTAATTTCAATTTCATCCTGCTGGATACTTCTAATCGTAGGATGTGTGCTGGAGATGAATTTATGCTACAGCAGGAAACATGCATGAAGATGCTATAAAACCTGGACATTGAGATGCTAACATTATAGGGCAGATCCCAGAAAATCTCTCTGCAGCTGCTTTGATTATATCTTATTAATATTTTACCCTCTGATCGACCTCAATTACAAAGCGTGTTGTTTCCACTATTGTAATTTGGGTATTATTGCTAGTCCCAGCAATTTCACTGGACAAGTAGGACAAAATGCCTCTAACATTTAGAGCTAAAAGAACAGCTATTATGAATTTTGACTAGATGTATTAGGACACATTAATAGGACATTTGGGAATCACATATTTTGTATACAGTTAGATGTTAACAGCAAAAGTATTTTGTATATATTTATATCTTAACAGAAAAGGGAAGCACAGTGGTCAAGTAGAAGCAAACAATATAAAGAAAAACAAATGCACACAAAAATGGAGACAAGCAAACAAATTAGAGAGTTTGTTAACCCCAGTAAACCTGAGGACACCACTATTTAATGATTCCCTGAGAGTGATTAATCATTGGTTCTCAAACTTGGCTATACATTGGAATCATTTGTAAACTTAAACAAACAAACAAACAACAAAACATTTGATGCCTGGGCCACATTTGTATAGAAAATGATATAACTGACGTGGGGTGTGATAATTATTAGTTAAGCAAGGAGCATTATTGCCTTCCAGTTGATGCTATTATGCATCAAGTTTTAGGATCCAGTATCAGTGGAGATGAATAGCAGGAAACACACCTACTGTAACCAAAGACTGCTTTACAAGTCTTTTACATACTCTACATTCCTGGGGAGATCCTGCTGACATAGGTAAATAATTTAATATAGAAATTGTTAAAAGAGATTTGGGAAACAATTTCATGCTATTTAAGCAAGTGATATGAGCTCTGCTACAAATGCTATACTTTTTAAGGTGAATGAAGATCATTACTCTCAATCAATGGATTTGTCTCAATCTTAGTGTCTATTGTATTATCTACTCCAGATTAGACCCATGACAGAGACATGAACTGAATCAGAGAATGTGTGTTTTCAGTCTCTGCTTTCAGATATATCAGCCCAGATCCCATGTTATGACCGATCCTTGTAAAGGAGAGTAAAGAATATCTCCAAATATGAGGTTATCTGGGTACCTCTTTACAGAAATTTGGCTGATGGTTGAGCCTTTTAAGAAACACTATTAAGAGACAGTCCTCCATCTCCAGGGACCAGTCCACTGTGTGGGAACAGGCAGACAAGCATGTTAGACAATCATTACAAAACACTATTAAGAGACAGTCTTTCATTCCCAAGGACCAGTCCACAGTGCAGGAACAGGCAGACAAGCATGTTTGACAATCAAACTGTAAACATTTTCTACCAGGGATGCAACCCAATTTCCATTACAGAGCCAGAATGAGGCCTGGTCTTTCTTGATCCATCCGGCTTCACTGGGTGTCCAATCATAAGGATTTATATCCATGACAGAAGGACTAAATTCACAGGGGTAAAGATAATCTTACTGTGTCAAAGCCAAATGCAGATAAGCAGATTATCATGGATGGTTTGAAACAAGAGAAACTGGAAAACAGAACACTAGACAGCTCTTATTATCAGCCACTGTGCACAGCAGCTGCTGGTAATCACCAATCACAACAAGCAGATAAACAGAAAAGGGAAAAATATTGTGGATGCTCCCAAATTCTAAATCTTGGCGTCTAACTGAATTTAGCACAGAGTATCAGTGTGAATTCAAATATATGTGAATCACAGTAATCATGGGAAGTGCTAAATCACACATTTCATGATTTATCTGAGCTACCAAAAACACTATGTTCGGTGTACAAGTTCTACTAGGCTTTTTAGGGTCAAACTTCTAAAGAGTCAGATTATAAACACACACACACACACACACACATGTTATAACCCTTCCCAACAATTTACTGTGTTGTAGCATCATACAGTACTGATTATATTAAAAAAAACATTTGGATGAATGAATCAAGATGGATGATAGAAGCTTTCGTCAAAATCAATTTAACAGAATACCAATTTAAAACAATATGTAAGTATATATATATATATATATATACATATGGATATACATATATATACATATATATATATATATATATATACGTATATATATTTAAAACAATATGTAAGTATATATACTTACATATTGTTTTAAATATATATACGTATATATATATATATATATATATATGTATATATATATGTATATATATGTATATCCACCAGGAAAAATTGAACATCCAAGGCCAATCATAGTGGCTCATAGCTGTAATTGCAGCTATGTGAGAGGTGGAGGAGATCTGAAGGAGTCTTTGCAAAAAGTTAGTAAGACACCATTTCAACCAATAAGCCAGGAGTGGTGGCACAAGTCTGTGTTTCCATCTACACAGAGGTGTAGGTATGAAGATCTTGGTTCAGGCTGGCCCCTGGCAAAAAATGTGAGACCTCATGTAAAAAATAGCCTAGAGCATAAATGGCTGTCAGCATGACTCAGATGGCAAAACCCTTGCCTAACAAGCACAAGGCTTTGAGTTTAAATTCCAGTACACTAATAAATTAGTAAAGAAAATTAAGCATTCAATATTTATTAAATTTATCCATAATCCCAATCACATGGAGACTATTGAACAATTACAAGATGTTAAGCATAGTGGAAATTAATGACAGTAAAAGTACCCTGTGATGTGTAAGACATTGATTGTTGTAAGAAGTCAGAGGGACAGAACGTCTGAATTGGAAATCTTCAGAGAAGGCACCTTGAAGAGAACGTGGTTAGAACATGCATAATGAAAAATGACATAGTTGGATGGAGAAGATGAGAGAGATGTTTAAAATTTGGAATTCCCAGAGAGAAGTAATAGCATACACAAAGACATGGAGATAAGAATATTTTTGGCATATGGAGATAAATATTACAAGGGCAAGACATTGAATAATTCATCACTCAACTTGACAATGAAATACAAGAAAGCAAAATTTCATTTTAAAACACTTCCCTTATAGAATGGAAGTTCATCTTGGGCAGTGACAACTGAGCAGCATGTGTTTTGTTTTGTAATGCACACATGAGAACTACCGGAGGGAGATAGAAACATGATTACCGTACATGAAATATATTCAAAGAAGAAAGTTGCCTACTCCTTCCAGGGAAAGTGAGTTCTTTATTTTTGCCCCTTCATTCTTTCTAGCTGCCCCTGTAGACAAAGTTTGTGTCTTTCCCCTCTAACTGTGATTATTCTGTTAAAATTTATCCGGTGGATACTTTGGACTTGTCCCCTAGAAAATCTTGGCCAATGATAGTTTTAACCTAGTGTATTGTTGATGAGGGGAAACCCAAAATTTTTAATTGAGTGACATTGTATTCCCAGGAGTCTTTTTTTTTTCAGTTTGTAAACCACTATAAATCATGATGATGATGATGATGATGATGGTGCTACTATAGATTATAAGGTTGAAACACTGGTTTCAGTTTGGAACAAAAGCCAGTAGCGAAGTTTGGATATGGGCAAACGCTAATACAGATATCTGTTTTACTAAGGTAAACATGCTGTTTATCATTGCTTACTATCAGAGACTCAGAGTCCAGTGGAGAATGCATTAAAAATATTTAAATACTTTTTGTGTTAAGGATAAAAATTTTTCTTAACCTGTATCCTCTCAATTTTATTCTATGTTTTTCTTCTCTAATGTTCATGTTTTTACCTTTTGCATTTAAATCCATATCCATTTTAACTTAAATTTATATATTTGCAATTAGTTATGTTTTTTGTTTAAGGATGTTCAATTTTTGGAACATAATTTGTTGAAAAGTCTACCATTCCTTCATTCAATTGCTTTTGATCTTTGACAAAAGTAGGTTGTACGTGTTTCTAGTTCTATTTATGATTCTCAATTCTGTTCCATTGATCAATGTGTCTATCCTTCTGCCAATGGCATACTGTCTTGGTTATTATAGTTATGTAGTAAGAGTTCATACCAAGTAGAGGGCTTCTTATGATATCCATCTGTTAAAAATAATTTTATCTGTTGTAGTGCTTATGACTTTTAATATAAATTTTACAACATGCTTATTTATATTTACAAAAATCTTACTGAGATTTTGGTAAGAATTCTACTCATGCTATATATCGATTTGGTGAGAAATTAAATATTTTTTGTTTCATCTAATGCATGAATAGAGTATGTCTCTTTATCCCTTTATGCCTTCTTTGTTTTTTTCACTACTAAGTGAAAAATGCCAATCACAAATGTCATATACTGAACTTTTTCATTTATATAACATTTGTAAATGAATATATATAAATAGAATATATTTCAAATATATATATGGTGAATAGTTCAGGTATGTGGGTATAGGTAAAGAGCAGATTTGGTGACTGGTAAAACAGAGTTGGGTGTAGTTAAAAAGTTGCCCTGAAGAAATTCCTGGTGATGGAAGTGTTTTGTATTTTACGTGTTAGAGAATCCACAAACACATATGTTGAAATTTATGTTACTAAATACACAGACACACATACACAAATAGTAAAAGCAAATCTGGGTAGATGTGGATATAATCAATGAATTACATTAATGTTAATACCAAGAATTTAATACTGTGCTATAATTATACAAGACGTTATCATAGGGGAGAAATTGAATAAAGAGTCCATGGGAACTCTGGATCTTATTTCTTCAGATTGCATAAGAATCAACAATGATCTCAAACTAAAGAGTTGGCTTAAAATAAAATTGAAATACAATATGATGAGAGCAAAGATAAAAGTAAACACAAATTGTTACAGAAGCAAATAAGTAGGCCAAGTAGGCCAAAGAGACCAAGTCATCGATATTATCCAATTAAAAAGAAGGTGGAACAACCCATGCATAAAGACCAATTTTTGCCATCATTGTACTCTATAGCATGTTATTTACTAGTGTTTTAAGTAATTTAGAGTGCTCTTCAGGCAAGGAACATAAAAGAGATTCAGTTGCAGCGGGAGTTGATGGCCATTTCTTTGAGAGATAATTGATGACATTAACGTTTATGGAGTCAGACCATAAAACTATGTGAAGCTCTTCAAATCCTGTATATTTAGACAATAAAATGGTATAATATTGGTATGATGAGTGCCATTGATGAGGTTAAGATTAGAGGTAAGGGTACCACATTTACCAAACAGATAGAATTTCTGTTACTAAATAGAAAGTACACAAATATTCATTAAATGCAAATACAATGTGGGTAGAAATGGTAAGGAGGGAATGAAGAGCCTCAAACAGCCATTGGATATAGATCATGTGGTAAACAAAGTAATCAAGGAAACTTACAAGTTTCTTCTGTGAATATTCAGGAAGATACTACTCCAGGGTTATAGATATGGATCATTCTTAAGCATTAAATTGTACCATGTATTTCTGAACAAATATAAATACATATCATCCTATAACTACCTTTTTTTTCTCTTTTCCCCTTCTCAAGTGAAATATTGTGAGGAATCTTGTGCTGAAAAAAAATTAAGTGGATAACAAAGATAGCTAGGGATCAAAAGAAACAATTCCAATTCTTTTAGTTGACAGTATTTCGTGTCATGCTCAGTCTTTCAAAAAATAATAAGGTTGTATTACATTTCTTTATTTCTCTTTGGAGAGAAGTGCAGTATAGATTTTGTTCCAAATGTTGAAATAATATGTGCATGCTGGAAATCAAAGGTATAATATTCACCTTAACTATATAACAATGATCCTCAATGATTTGCTATGTATTTGAAGCTGCCAATAGGTGGAAAAAACACTAATTTTAACTTCAGGATAACAAATTTTATTTCTTTTATGATATCCCTGCAGTGGTGAAAATGGAAATTATTGACTCTGGGAGCCCAGCCTGCAGTGCTGTTAATCACTGCATTGCTATTAATTGATTTCCTAATGTGTGAGCCAGGAGATACTAGAACACCACTTATTAGCCCTTTCTCTCTCTTGAAGAAGTGATTTTAATACTTCTTCAAAAGTAGTGTTATTAGCATGAAATGCATTTGGCTTTTTGTAATGTGAATAACTTGGTATGGAACAAAAAATGGCAGTTTGAACTATTTATAGCAGGTTGACTTTTGGAATGAAAGAAACCTGAAATTTTCTTTCCTCCTGTCTGAATTAAGATAAATAAATAATTTGAAATTATGCATTCAAATATCCAGTTCAGCCAGCTTGTGTGAGTGTGCAGAAATTTTGGGGATTATCATTATTTTGAAATATCACCTAAGAACCTTTATTTCATTCAATATACCTAGAGAAATTATTCTATTTTGTCAAAAAAATGCATGCCAGATTTCTTAAAACTAGACATTAAAAGCCATATATTCTTTTTTTCCTCAAGATCTGTAGCTGACAAAAGAAAGCAAGAAATGAAATATTAAGTAAAAGTATAATTAAGAAGAAAAATGTATGATGATATATTCAAAATTATGAATGCCTATGCTGACATGAACAAATTTATGGATGTATTTGAACAGTGAACATGTGCCAACTTTAGACAAAATTGGGGGATTATTATCCAACACATTAGAAAGTTTGATTGATTGATCATTTTGACCTTTTTCTTAATAGACTATTACAGTAGCAGACAAAGGAAGAAATAAAGTGCCCTGCTAATCGATCTGTATCATATTGGAAAGGTCAAGATAGAATTGTACATTATTACTGTCAGAAATATATAAAACATTAACATTTCTGTACCATATTCCTATCACAGAAATTATTATGAGTACTGAAAAAGACACAATATTCACCCATTCCCATCACCAAAATAGCTATTAAGTTGAAAATAGAATGGCATAAATCTTATCTCAGGAGAGGTGGCTGACTGTTAGAAAATACTACAGGTTCATTCCTTTCTTTTGTAGCCTCTTGACTTCTCATTCAATTCACCAGTAAGCACTCCTATTTTTTCAACAAGAAACACTCAAATTGACATATGTATATTCACGACTTACACAACAACATTTCTATAATAAATAGGCCAAGGCATAAATAATAACTAATAACAAATTTAATAAATATAAATATAAGAATTATATTTTGTATCATGTTGAGGTTGAGTAGAAAACAAAAGAAATACACATAAATATAAATATCTTATGACCAACTTCATCTACATTAACATAGCCTAAAACATCCCTTCTAACTCTGCTAGCTACGTGATGGTGTTACTCACAAAGACTTTGTAAAAAAGTCTAGTGTTTCTTATTAAACTTTGCATTAATACAAGTTTCATATTGTATTATGGGGAGTTTGCAAACACGTGTGTATATATGCATTCACACACACCAAAATGGATTGCATTAGTTATTAGATATGCTAGCAGAGCAAAACTAATTGCTTAACAGAGCATTTTTAAAATAAATGTGAATTCAAAGAAGCACTGAACATTTGAGGCCTTTCTGAGCTTTGAGGACTTTGAAAGGTTTGTGCTGTTTGCTGCTTCTTGACTTTTCAGCTTAAGTTGAAATTTATCTACCAAACCTCTTATTATAATTCCCATCTCTGAAGAAACTCAGTAACGATACTCACACTGGAGATTTTATTGTTATTTTAAAATATCTTTACTTTTGGGAAAGAAAAAACACATCAGGTATTCCATTCAGTATAATTGCTGAAGACACAATATTCATGAGAATGAAAACTTCTGGGTAAGTTTTTATGTTGGAAAAGGTTTATATTATAAACCTGACATTAAAAATAAAATGTAAATCAATAAGCACCTGAATGCCTGTTATGATCAGGTCAGTTTGTCATGAAATAGATGGGTAATAAATGACTGAAGGTTCTGGAGGAGTCTACAATCTAGTATGGAAATACCAAAGACTGAATATCGTAAATACTACAAAAGGCATTTATAAATGCAGTGGAGAAGATTAGAGGAAAAAAGAGACACTATAAGTACAATTATCAAAAAAGACTTCATAGCGGAAGTGATAGAACTTAACAAGCAGAAATGTCAGAGGAGCAGCCTTAAGGAAGGTACCCGAAGTGAGGAAACAAAGGGGGCAAGGGTGTGTGGGATTGTTTAGCAATCCAGGTTTATTAGAAGACAGTTTAAATACTTAAAGAGGTACCGCCATATGAAGGGTGAAACATATATGGCTCATATTGCAAACACATTGAATGTCAAGCTGAATGTCAGATATCATAGAATAGGAAAAGGAGAAACTTACACTTTTTGATTAGGTATAAGAAAAGCAATTTTGTATATTAGTTAATGTTATGGTTTGAATATGAAATGGTCCTATTATTGCCCAGGTGCCCGGAAATAATTTACAAGCCACCATGCAGGCAGAGATAGCCAGGAAAAGTCTTTTGTCTTCTGTGTTTGGTGATGCAGCTGCAGTGGAGATTTCAGGGTAAGGGACAAGAAGGGTGGATTTTACAGAGAAGAATGCTAGAAGACAGACCTTACATCTTGCAATGGCCACAGAACTATCAAAGCTAATCCTTGCATATTCAAATGACTATATTAACCAACATCAGAGTGTGAGAAATCGACAGGAGGTTGGTACAGAACATCCTCCCCAAAAGGGATTAGAAGGAACAATCCCTTCTGAACAGGGATATTTGTTCTTTCTACTGAATACAGTGGATCTGTATATGTTAATTATTATGGTGGCCTTACCTTAAAATATGAAACTTGAGTATTTGTCCAAATAGAACACAAGGGTTTCCCTGCCACACGAGCTCCTGACATTTTTTCAATATTTTGTTTCAATAATACCACACAAAATGTTTGATTTAAAACAACAGGTGGAAGTCATATAATTTAACTTCATAAATGACACAAAGACTTACCTCAAATTGACAATTTCCATAATTCAATTTAGAAGAGTTAAAAACATGAAAATTTCATTTGTGGAAACCTATAGTCTTCAATAAATGTGATTTTCAGTTATAAAATGCAGATCATATAAAATGTATCTTACAGGAATTATCAAGATATATAAATAAATATACCACACTGTCAACTACTCATGATGTCTTTCATTCAAAAAACTTGATTTGGATATCATGATTAAATATCAAGATAATAAGATAGCCAAATATATGTATTTGTATAGCCCACATCCAATGATACAAGACACATAATTTAAAAAGTTTTCAGGTGTTTCATAGAATATTTCATTGAAAAATAGTAACATGGATTTTATTCTGATGGGAATTGATAATTTCTGTGGAGTGCATTTTCTCATAACTCCCCAGATTAAATTTCAGCGTGGCTGGATTTTATCAGTGCACATTGCATGCATGTAAGGAAATAATACACTGAATCCTGTTGATATGTACCATTAACATTTAAAAATTAACATAAAAATTGCTTGGAACCAGTATCTTTATACTATAAAATTTTAGTAAATGGTGAACTAGCTATGTAAATAATTTCATTTATTTCCTAAAGCTTTCCTTACTCACTGCCTTCTGTTCCATTCTGGGTTTCCAGTGAAATCTTATGATTGTCACATTCAATGGATTTTTTATGCATCTTCCTCTTTGATCTCTTGCAGCGATTGACAGAGTGGACTACTTCTTTGAAGACCTTCCATAGTTACTGAATTATACATCAGTTCTTTAAACACACACACACACACACATATACACACACACACACATACACACACATTCTTTTTAGCTGCTCTTTGTTTTCCTTTCCATAAATAGCTTCGCTATCATTATGTCTTTAGCCTACTTCTCTTCTTAGTCTTTGTGCTCTCCTTTAGGTTACCTTATCTATTTATCCTCATGACTACTAAATATGTAGCCCAATTTATTCTTCCACATACCTTTATTACAACTGTATCTTCATTTGAATAACTTTGTGTAAATCAAATGCATTATTGTTCAAACTGCACTTCCAGATTCCACCTCTACACCTATTTATTTCACTTGCTTAACCTTCCACTACTGTCTTCCTTACTGCTGGTACTTTATTTTATGCCTGCAGTGTCTACAAAATGAAAACTGCAATAGCTATGAGTTAATCTATTTGGATTTTTGTTCTCCTCGCAACATAATTTTGCTGCAGTTAAGTCCTCTTTAATATGTTAAAACTGAACATTACTATGACAAAAACCTAGGTGCTCAACTCCGATGACTAGCTATTCTGCATTTCAAAAATTAAAAATTGCATTTATTGAGGAAAACTTAATTTAAATATGTATCCTGATTTATCATAGTTTCATGTTTGTTCAGGCTTCTGTTTAGGAAATAAAATGTTATAAGTGTAATTAAAAACATTCTTTAATTACCACCCCCAAGTTTCATTCCTCTGCCTATCTTTCTGAGTAAAAATGTGTTTTGAGTTTGCTATGATTTTAATTTTCTCTTTTTATGGCTTTACATGCAAATAACAATGCTTCTTTGCATCATGACTTTTCACACAATGTTATATGTTTTAGATGTTCATTTGTTTACCTATGGAAAATTTAGAAGTTTTTCTAATGGATAACATATTTTGATTATTTTTAATATTAAACTATCACAAATAGTATTGTAAAAGATGTCCCTGAATATGTTTTCCTGAGCACACGTGCCACATATACTCTGGTGTGACACTTGAGAAACTGGTGGGTCATGGAGTGTGGATATTTTCCACTTAATTAGGTGCCTCACACACTACTTTTCAAATTGGTACCTAAAAGCCATATTCCTTAGCTGTGATTAGGGGCCAGGTCTTCTTCTTATTCTTGACATTGTCCTTTTTTTTATTCATTTCATGAGTGAAGTTGTTTATCCTGTTGTAATTTAAGAATTATTTTGAAAATAAGTCTGATTATTTTACTGTCTTCTTTATTACTGTTCAGTGATACTATATTCTACTATGATTAGACAATAGAACAAAATGCAACATGCAAATAAGTATTTTGACTATGCAGTTACAATTTCCTTCTTTTCATTTCAAAACAAAAGGCTTGTAAACATAAAACAATTCATCCTTTTCTCAAGTAGGTTATGTCCTTCTCATTTCTATTCTCTCTATATTTTTCCCTTTTAATAATAAGACTTTTAGGGGAGATTAAAAGATATTATCTGTAAGGTCTTTAATCATCAAAGTCTTACTGTGTCACAGTATCCTCAATAAATGCATTTAATGGTTATTTTCTGCTTTGAATTGGGTTCATAAGTCACGTTCTCTCTGACTGTTCCAGCTTCTATAAACAATTAATCTTTGTTATCATTAGCAGGTTGAACATAATTTTAATAATGGAATCATAACAATTTTTATAATATCTGTTCATATGTCTGTCTTCACCTATAATTCTTGAGCACCTAATTTTCTTAGTCTTTTTAATAATATCAATGACAAATACAGTGCTGACAATTTTGTAAATGTCCCAGTAATAGTAAAATAAATGAGATTGAATAGACTATAATGATACACACTTTGTTATTTCTGCCTAAAAAATATAGGAGGTATGCCCTTATGAAAAACAAAGACTTATTTAAATTCCCTCTGTGTTATGTAAAGAGGATTGCAAAATTAATGTTCTTCCTCCTAATAAAAGACCTTGTAATTTTCATCTCCTTTTCATCTCTTTAGAAAGATGCTCTCATCTCTCCAACAGGATTGTCCCTGAATCCATAAGCCAGGAATATCTGCAAATAAGCTCTGTGAAATTTCATCGCTCTGGCTCTGGTTTTCTCACATGTGGCCAAGCTGACAGTCACTAACTCCAGTGGTCAATAGGAGCTATGCATAAGAATATTCTTATCTGCCCATGCCAGATATTTCTTTGCCCATCCAGACCCTTCTTGAGTCACCATATCATGATGGATTGTTATAAGATAAAGTCCAGACTAAAGAATGCCAAATCAAATCATTAAACACAAGAAGCACTCAGAGCTGGGGATTGGATTAAACATCCTGGATTTTGATATATGTAAATTAGTAGCTGGAAACAGGGTCAGCAACAAGCAAGCAAAGTCATGAACACAAAGAGGAGTATCATGTTTTTAAAAGAAAGTAGTCATATGCATTCTCATTGTGTTGTTTTTACTTCATATTTTAGCATGTCCCAATCAGGCATTTGTATAGTATTGAAATGTAACATAAGAAAATAATATAACATGTAAAGTAGTGTAGTTATTTGCTCTAATAATACTATGTTGTTGAAATAAAAATATCTTGGAAGTCAAGCCTGAGAATGATAGGAGTTTTTAGGTTAAAGCAAATGGTAAGATGGGAATGTAAATGCTATGAATATAATTGGTGAGAGAAAAACCACAAGGTTCAGATTCACTGATTGAAATAAGTTAGAATCAATAGTGGCAACAAATTATGATCAAAGAAGCAAGATGATGGTAGAAAATACGGGTCCTAGCAACAAAACCATCTTTCTATACTTAATGCTCTATCTTACAACCTCCTATTTTATTTTTCCTGAGAGATTGTGTTTTATTCAAATTGAGTCTTTTAAAATCTATGAAAAGATATGGCATAAGAAAGCATAATTTTATTTATTATGCTTTCCTTATAAGATCTATATTTTCTTAAATATTCATAGTTCAAATGGCATTATTAGCTAATATCCTTTTAACTCAACTTGTGTAGTACATTTTTGACATTAAAAGAACCAAGTAAAAATATAAATCCAAATTTGAGAAACTCTTTGTTGAAATGAGTACTGTTTGGATGTTATAATAATAGTAAGCAATGAACAATTTTTCTGGATCAAATAAGTTTTGGGGAAAACTGTAGAGAAACAGTTATTGTTTGGGTAGATACTATTATCTACTGTCCTGCTGTGTGTTTAATCTTGAATCCTGAGGATTTCAAAGCAGAAGAGAATAAAGATATTAACCTTAAATTTTCTTTCTTCATCAGTGAAAAAAATGCTGCATATATTTGAATTCTATTTAAAACATAGATCTGGTCAAAGATTCTTCATATGGAGTTAAGGTTTAGTAGTACACAATATGATCCATATTTCTTTGGTATTTGCAGTTACTTGCAAAGATCCGAAGTGTTCTTATGATTTCCTAGCACTGGCTTTGAATAAATGCAGCAATTTTGAAATAGCAGTGTCATATTTATCCTGAAAGACATTTTTAAATAATTTAAAGTAAGCTCTAAATATTCTACAAGCTTTAAAGTTTCTTTAAAGTCACCACTATTGATTTTTACAAGCTACTTGTATTTTAGAGTACTTTTTTAGGTTCTAACCTGACAAGAAATAGTAACAGAGAAGGGGTGCTTCATGAAAGCAAGTTTAATGTGTGTTCATGTTTTTAGTTTCAAGATGGTGAAAAGTATTTCTTCTACTTCTCTTAAAACATCCTACTAAGTTAAGATTGTTAAGTACAACCACAAACTTCATCTTCAATGAAAGTCACATAAATCTATGCTCCTGGTCCACAGTATTTGAATATGAAAGGAGGAAGGATAAATATAAATGCTTAGCAATGATGAAGAAATAATACCTAATTGTCTTCAACTCAAATGGATATGATGGAGTGGATATGTAATGATAAATCTGGGAAAAGTTGTGTAAAGTTTCATGAACAGACACTTTTGGTACTGTTAGGGTGTGGCTGGCAGAATGAAAGTAGGGGTTTAATAGAAAGTTGGTTAAAAAAGATTGGACAGTATATGCTCACTTCCTCTGCCCAAATTTGATACACAATGAGGATGTATGTTTGGAGTGCTAGATACCTTTGGCTACTAAAAGATAAAAGTGAGGTGCTTTTCTGAATATAGGAAAAATCATTTCATATCTACATTTCAAACAATGAGACTATCTTGCTCTTTTCCCTGCAGAGATCCAGATCAACAACAGCCAGATTTATACTTCTCAGGCAGGAGAGATAACTTCCTTATAGTACATTCAATGCATATAGAGCTTCCAATCAAATTCTACTGCTTCATTTATAAATATAATGGACTGCGAACATTTAAGGATGAATGATACAAAGGAATGAAATAGAAAAGAATGAAGTGAATATAATTTTAGAATAAAAAATGTATTGTCAATATATTCAATGATTTGGAAAAAAATATTGCCACTTTTACACAGCCATACCTAATTAAAATTCAGAGAAAAAGAAAAGAGGTTTTGGATATTTAAGATAAAGTAGATATAAAAAAAGTAATATAAGTGGAAGAAAAGTCACATCTCATATCTAAGGAGAAGAAAAAGTGGACAGGTACTGTTCAATAGGAGAAAGTATAGAAGAAAAGTAGAGAAACTGAAGTCCAAAATCTGCCTAGCAGAACTTCAGCAAAAAGAGAAAAATGAAAACAGAAGAGAGGAAATTCTGAAAGGAATCATTCAAAAATAATCTCAGAAGTAAGGGCATGGATTTTCCTAGTCCAAGGACACACAAAATGCTTCACTCAGAGAATAAAAAACAAACTCAGTAAAATATATTTTCATGAAACTTTAGGAACATAGAACATACAGAGAATTTTCTTCTATGGATTATATGTTCTTTTTCCCTTAATTGTTCATACACTGGAAACTTAGATTCCAGAGTGATTCTGAGTGATTCTGGAGCCTGTATGAAGTGAGGTCTACAAGGAGGTCACTAGGTCATAGGGACCATTGGTATTTAACCCTTGGGAAGTATTAAAGTAGTACCCTTGAGATTTCTGAGATGAAAGTTTTTATAAAGTATACACACACACACACACACACAAAACCCCATAAGTCTGGCTACTCTCCACTCTTCATTTCTTGTGTTGATGTGTGATTTCTCCCTCTTGCATGTGTTCCTACTACTGCAAAACTATCTTTGTGAGATGATGGTAAATTTTTTTCACCAGAGGAAAGCTAATGTCAGCAGGTACCACACACTTAAACCTCCAGAAATATGAGCCAAACAAATCTCTTTTCCTTAAAAAGTATGTAGCTAGAGATATTTTGTTATAGTAATGGAAAGTAGACTAATACAGTTCCCAAATAGGATGTAAGTCCTAAATACAGTTCCTAAATCATATGTAAGACTGTTATTAATATTATTCTCTGCCTTGCAATCTGCTAAAATTGGAAGTGGTTCCAATGCATAACTACAAATATTCTCCAGTCACTACTCTGACACTCTGCTCCTACAGAAAACGTTCAACTTTATCTATTTATTTATTTTTCCTAATGGATATTAGTGATTCTTTTTTTTATTCATTTATTCACATGTGCATACATTGTTTGGGCCATTTCTCCCCACAATCCCTGCTCCCCTCCCTCTCCCTGCCACAACCCGTCGCTTCCAGGCAGAACCTGATCTGCCCTTACCTCTAATTTTGTTGAAGAGAAGATATAAGCAATAATAAGAAAGACAAAGTGTTCTTGCTAGTTGAGATAAGGATAGCTATACAAAGAGACTCCTAGCATTGCTTCCATGTACAAATGTGTTACAACCAAGGTTGATTCATCTCTGACTGATATTTCCACTGGTTCCTGATCCCCTTCTTGTGTTGACCTTTCACTTTAAGTTTTCTGTATTAGATCCTCTGGAGTGGGAACATCAAATGCTTTCATGTTTTGGGTTTACTACCTATACCCATATCTCCTTTATGTGCTCTCCCCTTGTTATGTGACCCAAGTCCAACCACATTGCTGTATTTGCTCTAGATCTAAAGTCTGCATTTGAGGGAGAACATGCGATTATGGTCTTCTGAGCCTGGCTAACCTCGCTCAGAATGATGTTCTTCAGTTCCATCCATTTACTTGCGAATGGTAAGATTTCATTCTTTGTCGTGGCTGAGTAAAAATTCCACTGTGTATAAATACCACATTTTCTTAATCCATTTGTCAGGAGTGGAGCATCTAGGCTGTTTCCATAATTTGGCTATTGTGTATAGCAATAAACATGGGTGTGCAGGTGCCTCTGGAGTAACCTGTGTCACATTCCTTTGGGTATATCTCCAGGAGTGGGATCGCTGGATCATATGACAGATCTATGTTTAGAAGCCTCCAAATTTTTTTGCAGAGGGGTTGCAACACCTTTCATTCCTACCAGCAGTTGACCAGGGTTCCTTTTCCCCCACATCCTAACCAACACTGTTGTTGGCGGTGTTTTTGATAATGGATATTCTAACAGGGGTGGGGTGGAATCTTAGTATGGTTTTGATTTGCATTTCCTTTATGGCTAGAGATAGTGAGCATTTTTTCATGTGTTTTTTGGCCGTTTGAATTTCTTCTTTTGAAAAAGTTCTGTTTAGTTCAGTTGCCCATTTCTTAATTGTTTCATTGATTTTGGGAGAGTTTAGTTTTTTAAGTTCCCTGTATATTCTGGTTATTAGTCCTTTGTCTGATGTATAGCTGGCAAATATTTTCTCCCACTCTGTGGGTGGTCTCTTCGGTTTAGAGGCCATTTCTTTTGTTGTGCAGAAGGTCTTTAATTCTATGAAGTCCCATTTGTCCATTCTTTCTCTTAGTTGCTGAGCTGCTAGGGTTCTATTAAGGAAGTCCTTACCTATACCTATTACTTCCAGAGTGTTTCCTGCTCTTTACTGTAGCAACTTCAGAGTTTGGGGTCTGATACTAAGGTCCTTGATCCATTTTGAGTTGATACTAGTACAGGGTTATAAGCATGGATCTAGTTCAGTTTTTTGCAGATGGATAACCATTTTTCCCAAGAACATTTGTTGAAGAGGTTGTATTTTCTCCATGGTATATTTTTGGCACCTTTGTAAAAAATAAAGTGGGCATAGTTGTGTGGATTCAATCTGAGTCCTCTATTCTGTTCCACTGGTCTTCATGTCTGTTTTTGTGCCAGCACCATGCTGTTTTTATTGCTGTTGCCTTGTAATATGGTTTGAAGTGGGGTATTGTGATACCTGCAGCATTGCCCTATTTGCTGAGTATTGCCTTGGCTATTTGCAGTCTCTTGTGTTTCTAAATGAATTTTAGGGTCGATTTTTCAATCTCTTTGATGAATGTCATTGGGATTTTGATGGGAATTACATTAAACATGTAGATTACTTTTGGGAGTATAGACATTTTTACCATGTTGATTCTACCAATCCATGAGCACAGGAGATCTCTCCACCTTCTATAGTCTTCCTCGATCTCTTTCTTCAGAGGTTTGTAGTTCTCCTTGTAATGGTCATTCACATCCTTTGTTAAGTTTACTCCTAGGTATATGATTTTTTTTGAGGCTATTGTAAATGGAATTGTTTCCATATATTCTTTCTGTTTGTTCGATATTGGTGTATAGAAAAGATAATGATTTTTGTAAGTTGATTTTGTATCCTGCCACCTTGCTGTAGCTGTTGATGGTGTCTGGGAATTTTTGGGTAGAGTTTTTTGGGTCTTTAAGATATAGGATCATATCATCTGCAAATAGGGATATTTTGACAGTTTCTTTACGTATTTGTATTTCTTTTTGCCTAATTGCTCTGCCTAGGAATTCCAGGACTATGTTGAAAAGGAGTTGGGATAGTGGGCATACTTGTCTCATTTCTGATTTTAGGGGAAATGGTTTCAGTTTTTCACCATTAAGTATAATGTTGGTTGTAGGTTTGTCATATATAGCCTTTACAATGTTGAAGTACTTTCCTTCTATTCCTAGTTTTCTGAGAGCTTTTATCATGAAGTGGTGTTGGATCTTGTCAAAGGCTTTTCTGCATTTATTGAGATGATCAAGTGGTTTTTGTCTCTGCTTCTATTAATGTGCTGTATCAAATTTATAGATTTGCATATGTTGAACCACCCCTGCATTCCTGGGATGAAACCAACTTGGTCGTGGTGAATGATCTTTCTGATGTGTTGTTGGATTCGGTTTGTCATTATTTTATTGAGGATTTTTGGATAGATGCTCATTAAGGAGATTGCCCTATAGTTCTCTTTTTGGAGGTGTCTTTGTCTGGTTTCCAGATGAGTGTAACACTGGCTTCATAAAATGAGTTAGGCAGTTTTCCTTCACTTTTTATTTTGTGGAACAGTTTAAGGATGGTTGGTATTAGTTCTTTAAAGGTCTGATAGAATTCAGCAGTGAATCCATCAGGTCCTGGACTTTTTTTTTTTTGGGAGACTCCTGATTGTTGCTTCAATTTCATTTTGTGTTATATATCTATTCAGGTGATTAATGTCCTCTTGGTTCAATTTTGGATGGCCATAAGTATATAGAAATCTGTCCATTTCTTCAAGATTTTCAAATTTATTAGAATATAGTTCAAAGTGGTCTCTGATTATTTCCTGGATTTCCATGGTGTTTGTTGTTGTCTCCCCTTTTGCATTTCTTACTTTACTGATTTGGGTTTTTTTCTCTCCTCATTTTAGCCAGGTTTGCCAGGGGTCTGTCAATCTTATTTATTTTTCCAAAGAACCAACTTTTTGTTTCATTGATTCTTTGTATGTTTTTTTGTTTGTTTCTATTTCATTGATTTTGGCCCTTATTTTTATTATTTCTCTATTTCTGCTTGTTTTGGGATTTGCTTGCTCTTGTTTCTCTAGGAGTTTGAGGTGAAGCATTAAGTCATTGTTTTGAGATCTTTCTGTCCTTTTAATATGTGCACTCATGGTTATAAACTTTCCTCTTAGGACTGCCTTTGCTGTGTCGCATAGGTTCTGATAGGTCATGTTTTAGTTTTCATCATCTTCCAGGAACCTTTTAATTTCTCCTTTTATTTTATCAGTGACCCACTGATCATTGAGTAATGTGTTGTTCAGCTTCCAATTGTTTGCCTATTTTTTACTGTTGTTTTTGTTGTTGAGTTCTAGTTCTAGTTTTTATGCATTGTGATGAGATAGAATGCATGGGATTATTTCTATTTTCTTATATTTGCTGAGGCTTGCTTTGTACCCTAAGAAATGATCAATTTTGGAGAAGGTTCCATGGGTTGTTGAGAAGAATGTGTATTGTTTATAAGTTGGATTAAATATTCTGTAGACATCAACTAGGTCCATTTGCTCTATTATGTGATTTAGATCTAGTATTTCTTTATTGATTTTTTGTTTGGCTGACCTATCTATTGGTGATAGGGGGTATTAATGTCTCCCACTACCACTGTGTTGGAGTTTATATATATTTTTAGGTACTTCAGAGTATGTTTGATGAAATTGGGTCCATTGTCATTGGGTGCATATAGGTTGATAATTGTTATTGCCTTTTGATGTATTTCCCCTTTCATTAGTATGGAATGTCCTTCCTTATCTCATTTGATCAATGTAGGTTTGAAGTCTACTCTGTCCAAGATAAGTATTGCTACCCCTGCCTGTTTTGGGGAAGGATAAGCTTGGTAAATCTTCTTCCAGCCTTTAACCCTATGCCAGTGATTGTTTCTGTCAATGAGATGGGTCTTGTGTAAGCAACAGATTGTTGGATCTTCCTTTTTAATCCAGTTTGCCAAGCAGTGTCTTTTGACTGGGGAATTAAGTCCATTAACATTCAGTGTTAGTATTGATAGGTGTGTGGTGATTCTTGTCATTTTGTTGTCTTTGTTGTTTAAGGGTTTGATTGTGTGCAGCTGAATCAATGTTACTCTCTACTTTCTTGCCTTTTCTTCTCCTGTGGTTTGGTACTGCCTGTTCTTCATGGTTTTGTTTACTTTCATTTTCTGTGTGCAGAATTCCTTGAATAATCTTTGTAGTGGTTGCTTGGTGGTCATATATTATTTTAGTTTCTGCTTATCATGGAAGACTTTTATTGTTCTGTTTATTTTGAGTGATAGTTTTGCTGGGTAGAGTATCCAATGGTTGAAGTTATTTTCATTCAGTGCCTGGAATAGGTCACTCCATGCTCTTCTTGCTTTTAAGGTTTTCATTGAGAAATGTGGTGTGATTTTGATGGGTTTAACTTTGAATGTTATTTGTTTTTTCTCTTCCACAGCCTTCAGTATTCTTTCTTTATTCTCTGTGTTTGTTGTTTTAATGATATGTCATTAGTATAATATATGAGGTAGTTCTATATTGGTCAAGTCTGTTTTGTGTCCTGGAGGCTTCCTGTTCCTGAATGGGCATAGTTTTCTCTAGATTTGGGAAATTTTCTATTATTTTATTGAATATATTATGAATTCCTTTTTGTTGCACCGCTTCTCCTTCTTCAATGACCAGAATTCTCAGATTTGGTCTTTTGATGGAGTCGTTGAGTTCTTGCATATTTCTTTTATAGGTTTTGAGTTGTTTGAGTAATAGTTCTTCAGTTTTTCCTTTAATTTCTATCTCATCTTCAAGTTCTGAGATTCTGTTTTCTGCTGGTTCTAGTTTGTAGAGTGGCCTTCCATTGTGTTTTGTATTTCCGTTTCATTCTTTTTTCTGTGGTTCTCCATATCATAGGTCACTTCCTCTTTAACATTGTCAATTTTCACCCTTAATTAATTTATCTCTCTATTTATGGTGTTCTCTGTTTCACTTTAGTATTTATTTAGGGCTCCTATGAGTTCATTTATTTATTTTTGTGTCTTCTCTATTCTTTATTTTTGTTGTCTTAGAATTTCTTGAGTGCTTCCTGTACATTTTGGTTGACCTTGTCTAGCAACATCTCTATGAAATTCTCAGTGATTTCTTTCAGGATTTCTTCTTTCAGGGTGTTCTTTTGGGCTTTGTTGGGTTCCTTGGGATAGTCTACCTTTGTTTTGTTGGAGTCTGGAACTGGCTATCCATTTTCTTCATTTTTTTCTGAATCTTGTACTAATTTACTTTTAGGGGGAGAATGTTTTCCTTCCCTTTTTTGTGTTTCTATTTTTCCTCTTGGTGCTGGTTCTGTCCCTGATCTGTGTGTAATTTAGTATTAGGTAACTTAGTAAAACTAATGAAACCAGGAAAGAAAGAGAAAAAAAGAAAGAAAAATAAAATACAGAACCAAAGAAATCAACAGGGAGAGATGTTGGTCAAATAAACAGTGAACAAGACAAACACTTAGAGAGAAAGAAAAAAAAAATTCCAGGTTCAGAAGGAATAGAATTTCAGTAGTTCTGGTGTTACTCCTTCAGCATCCAGTCTTGGTGTTGGCACTTAAGCAGTAGCTCTGTTGTAGTCTCACCAGGTGGCTGGGTTAGAAATTGAGCTTTGTGGTGGACCACTATCTGCCCTATTTCAGGCAGCAGCTCATCACTTGCCTACTGTCAGCTCATCTGCCTTTCTAGACTTTGTTTACTAAAAGTTAATGTGGAATTCAGCTCCTTGGCCCTCCCCACTTCTCTGGTATGCTCAGTACACCCTGCCTCCTCTGCTGCATGTCCTTTTCAGTTCCTTGTTTATTATCTAGTTTCTTTCTTTTTTTTTTTTTTGTGGGGTAGGGGTCAAACTGTCCAGGGGGGCTATACTGGTTTATTCCAGGGGTAGCTTTGGGAATACTGCATGCCACTTATTTGCTCACCTATTGGTCTGCATCTCTCAAGCAGGTTTGGAGCCAGCATTTGACGGTGTGGGAGCCCTCCTGTTTTTTTCAGTGTAATGTGGCATGGAGAAGCTTTGTATGGGCTGGGGGACCGGGGTATTGGAGTTTTGCTTCTTCTTGGTGTTTTTTTTTCTCTGCCAAGTGTGGCTCTTGCGTTCAGCAAGGTTTTTGATTTATGGAGTTCATGCTGTCTGCTTCCTCCCTCTAGTCGCCATCTTGGATCCTCAACTTTATTTTTTTAAAAACAGGGTCTCACTATGTTGCCCAGACTTCCCTTAAACTCTCAAATGCTGGGTCTGCAGACATGTGCCACCACAACTGGCTAAAGTCTGAGTGTTGATATTATAATCTGTCCCCTACCTCTCCTGGCTGTTATCTGTTCTCAAGTGCATCCCTCAATGTAAGGTGTCAGGTTTAAGACATCCTTAAAACCCTGAGTTGACAAAACCTCCTTCAGTAAAGAAGCAAATAGGAGACAATTAAAATAGTAAAGTACATCAAAGAACAAATGAATACAAATGATGGTAAATCATAGTGATATCAGTTTCTTAATTGTGGTAATAGAAATAAAAAGAATATTGAATAATGTTTTCAAAATCAGAGGAAAGATATATTTGCAAGCTAAAATTCTTTATTCCTTCAGTCTATCTAACACACATCAGAGAAGTTTAAGGTACTTTTAGACTTTCAGAATATAGAAATTTTGACTTCTGGTACTTTTTTTTTTTTCAAGAAGACATCTGAGAATGATTTGTACTAAATCAAGAAAAAAAAGTAAAGTAGAGAAAGAACTATAATCTGGTGGTCAGGACATCCAATGTAATAGAAAAGAAAAAAAAATTCACCAAATTATAGCAAAAAGGGAAGTATTTGTATGATAACTGTAAAATAGACTAAGAGTGTACAGAGGTCCAATTTTTAGTAGAAGGTCAGGTGTCTCCAGTATGCATATGAGCAGAAGAAACAAAATATGGTTCAAAATGAGATTAAAGTTTTAGATATATGGAAAAATTTATAATGAGGTATTTACAGCACTCCCAGGATGTGTTATGTGTGGTGGTTTATTTAAAGTTCACAGAAAAATAAATCAAAGTGAGGGGGGGTAGCAATTTTTAACTTCAGTTTTAAAAAACAAGTTGTAGAGGAAGGAAATGTGATCAGAGTACATTTCTTAGCTCAGCAGTGAATAATATTTGAAAGTCATCATGGAAACACTAAATGTTTCTAAGCAAAAATTGAGGCATGATTACATTGGGAGGAAAATACAGGTTGTAAGTTAGTCAAACAATGATAATGTCTTATAATAAGAAGTTTATAGGTAATGGTTAAATTGACTAAAAATTGATTAAACAAGATATGTGTATTATATTTATTATATTGTATTATAATAAATATAATATATTTATTATACACATATTATATATGTGTATTATATTTATTAGACCTCTAGAGGTAATTACTATCCAAAATAGTTAGACATTGAATGTATTTGCCTTGGAGGTGCTGGATGGGTCTTAAAGAGACAGGTAACCCTTTTCTTTTTAAATACACATTTCAGAAATATTGAATTTTAAATTAGTTTTGTCTAATGTATGTTTTAAAAACAAATATTAAGTTTTAAAAGTGATATGGCTTATATTTCTGAATATTCAAATACCAACAAGTTACTTGGTGTTTCCCACTACTTTTTCTGGTGAAAAGATTTATAAGTGTAACTGTTTTCACTATGACAATTTTGGAATATTCTATTTTTAAAAACTTTTGCTTTGTTTTAGTGCTTCAATTTATTTACTCCAGCTCACATGGTAAATGATTTGGAATCTTCTTAAGACTCATTATGTTGTTCTCATTAAGATTACCCTTTTGAAATCAAATTATGTTGAAAATAAAATGATTCTTCATTCTAATTTGTCTCTAGTTTATGGCAACTGGGAACCTAATTTATCTAATGATCATCAGCATAAGTCTCTAGGTCATAGATAGTGAAGGGTGCCTAAACATTTTTAAAGATATTTTATTCCTGAACATTCTAGATATTAGAATCAACCAAATTGATGATTCATTAAAAATCTATTATAAACTGAAGTTAAAAACCTACTCTTGTAGAAGGTCTTTTGAATGTTTGATAATTCACTTTGAGTCTAAATGAAATGATACAATGGAAAGTAATTATGAGACTTGAGATTGTATGTCAACATTTGCAAACTAAACATTACCCAGGTCAGACCCTGGAACCCAATTCACATAAATCTGATATTCAAATAATTTTTCTTTTGGAAAGTCAAATATAATACCACTATCAAATATCCTTTCTGTTATCAAAAGATTATAAGGTAACATGCACTGCTATTGGGTTTTAAAGTTATGGTCACATGAAGCCACATTTATCTATAGGTAGAGATTGATGATTGTGCTGAAGGAACAGGGACCTATGTATAGCAGCACCTGTAGAACTATCTATTGGTTTGGCATATAAATATGGAACTCTTCAGAGAGCTGTGTCCCATGTGAGGGTATTTTTTAAAATAGAAAGAGGGTAATGTAGGCAGATAAACAGGTATTCTAAGGAATATAGAAGTCTCTCCAGAATAATGAACTTATCAAAATGAACTTTTGAACTAACATGTCATGTTATACAGAAATTTCTTAAAATGATTTTTAGTCTAGATAAATCAGACATTTATAAATGAGAGGAATTTGAGCTATGGTATAACTCTTATTGCCTTAAGATTAATATTGGCTAGTCTGGATGGATTGAGTTTCTCTTTAATAGACAGATAAAATTGTTAGAACCTAGAAGAAACTACAATGTAATAATTAGACAAAGTAAATGAATATTCTAGTCAAAATGACATATTTGTTTCATAGTCATTCTACCTTCAAAACATATAATTTGTTTTATAAATATGCATGTATATTTTTTATTAAAGATCAGAAGTAATATGAATCCCCATTTGATTTCTCCTCACTTAGTCTCATTTTTACTTAAAGTTGCTAAAAGTCTAATAGTCTAAAATAATTGTCTCTCTTGGATAGCAGATGAATATGGTGTGTATAGAGGAAACACATGACAAAACACTGGCAGTGGAAATCTGAGCATAAAGTAGAATCATTTTAAACCTAGCAACTGTAAATCATTGAAACAGACATAAATGATAGCACCCATATTAGTCAGCTTGCTGTTGCTATTACACAATACCTGAGAAAATCAACTTAAAGCTGGAAAAAGTATTTTGGCTCACAGTTTAAGAGGCTCCAGTCCATGGTCATGTGGTCCCATCACTTTGGGCTTTTCACAAAGTAAAACGTCACTGTACAGATTAAATGGTAGCGCAAAGCTGCTCACCTCATCACAGCCATGAAGCAGAAAGAGGAGAGAGTGAGAACAAGGTAGGGGGAGAAAGAGGAAGCAGGGGCAAAATAAATGCCTTAGGGCATGCCACCCTAACCTGCTTCCTCCCAACCCTTAGGCCCCACCACCTAAAGTTTCCAACCCCCCCATAGCCTATTAAGCCATAAGTACACAACTGGATCAAACTATTCATGAGGTCAAACCCCTTCATGTTCCAATCACATCCTAAAAGTCCCATCTCTGAACAAGGCTGCATTGGGGACTGAGCCTTCAACACATGAGCTTCTGGGAGATGTTTAAGATTTTACCTGTCTCCTCAAGGAAACTCCCTGTGTAGCTATCTTAAACAACAAAAATGTCATTTGTTTTTCATTTACAAACGGGGAGAACAGGAAGGTGGAACAGGTCCTGCCTGAGGAGATTGGTACCAGTTGGGGTGGGGGGCGTGGAAGAGGTAGTAAAAGGACATGGAAGGGTGAATGTGGTGCACACATTGTGTACACATGTATGTAAATGGAAAAATGAGACCTGTTGAAACTGTTCCAAGAGTGAGGGGAGAAGAGGAAGGAGGATTAAAGGAAAATGATGGAGAGAGTGAATTCAAGTATGATATATTTGATATATTGTAAGAACTTTTGAAAATGACACAATGTACCCCCACCCAGAAAAACAATAAAATAATATGTTTAATGGGAAAAAATTATTTAAACTATTACAGTCCCTTTATGTTACTCCATTTTCTGAGCTAATTTAAGAAGAGTATTTGTTTCGTTCTGAAAAAAATACAATGTTGAAGTATAATGAAACAGAAAAAAAGTCTTCCTATTTAAAAAATATCAAGCAAAATTCTTTTTTTAGAAAAAAGAATAAATTCTATATTTAATCAAATAAAAGAGCATGAAGAATTGTTATTGTTGTCCAGATAATTTGCTGATGACAAATGGTAATTCTTTCAATTGAAAATTGATTCAAAAATACAAATAAAACATTTATGTCTGCTTGTATTGGTCCTTTTCATTTTTACTTGGGGCACAGTGAGGCTTCACAATATGAATTTTGACTTGAACATGCATTTGATTATGACTAACAGATGATTTGTCCTTTCCTTGGGAAAAAAAACTGGTGCTCACTCTTTGCATCTAAACTATAACTAACTCAGTTCTCTGTTAGGGCTTATGCCCATCCTGGCTGTCATCTTACTATGGGAAGGTGCCACTTTAGCTGCCTGAAGAGATGAACACAGTGCTGCAGTCCGTCCTTCTGGAGCATCAATTACTATCACTCAGAAAACTAGGACTATGAAAATGCAGAAACTGCCACAATAGCAAATTGATACCTACTGTTTTGTTGCACTCTGTCTTTACTGTTTCCCTGTGAATTTAAATATTAATTTTCTGTAGATGGGAAATTGTCTGTAAAACAAAAAATGTCTTGAATTATATTTTCATGACTAGTTATAGAATTTATTCACTTTCAATTGATGTACTTGCAGAATTTCTGCAAATTGAAGAAACAGAATTGCTAGCAAGTAATAAGACATCTGCTCATGTTATATTTCACAGAGTTAGCTTGCTCGTTTTAGACAAAGAGTCTGTAGAAGTGAATGTGTGGAGCTACCATGGTAGAGCCCTGACAGAAAGTCTAACTGTCCTCAGACAGGCAAGATTTTGAGTCTAATTAGGTATTCTCATGCTGATGAGATTAGTTTGTTTTCCAGTTTGCTGTTGCCAATCAAACTTTGCTACTACTCAGGAGGACATGGGGGACATACTGAAAGGAAGAAAGGAAAACTTCTATCATGGATTAATGCAGGTGAGAAAAAGTTAAAGTACCCGAAAATCTACATTTATCTTACTGAAAATCTTCTCAGACCTATGTTTTTGAAATGGATATAAACAATGACAACATATAGAAAAATATTCCATTGTATAATTTTCTAAAAGTGGAACTATCTTCTGTTGAGCATTACTACTTTAATAAGCACTTCAAGAATAAAAACCTATTATAATAGCAGATTGCATTGAACAAGCAGGGAGGTCTATTACATTCTTTTTTTTAGTGATTCATGTTACCATTTTGTTTGAGAACTAAACCTGAAAGATTCATCTTATTACTCAAATAATATATCAATTTTCAGATCTCAAAGTATACTAACCATATTTAAATGAAATTTCTAAGTTCTCAAGTAAGGTGATAATAACTCCTATGAGGGATATATGTGTCCACATTGTCATAAAATGAAACAATTGTATCAACTCTCCTTAACACTTGCCCATTGCTCTGCTCTGCTCTGTCACAAGTATTCCACGTTTGTGTGAAGTTGTGCTGAATATTTAATATAAAGTGAAGTTGGTAATATTATAAATGAGTATTTTACAATAGGTGAGAAAATCCCATGTTTAATCTTCCACTAATATGTGATACTTTGTTTTTCCAGTGTACACAGAAAGGAGTTCCTTATCAAATATGATGTTCCTATTTTCATCCTGTGATCTTACATGAAATGTTTGGGTGAAGAAGACAAAAAGGGCCACCACGGCAAACAGTACAGTAGGGAATTGTGGAGATAAATAGCTTTTCAGAGATATGATGACAGATGCCATTAAAAGGCACAAGCTGTTAAATCTACAGTCTCATATGTGCTTTGTTCTTGATTTCTAAATTTATCCCAGGTTGTTTTGAGAACTTAAAATGCAGTCATGGGAGGCTGGTGATTAGAGAGGCTGTTTGAAGTTCAAAATCAAAACAGCTGGTCCAGAGATGACAGAAGATGATACTAAGTTTTGTGAAGCAAATGCAAAATAGTGATTGGGGAATGTTTGGCAAGTAATAAGAGAAACCATCACAGACTTATTGCAGGTGTCAAGTAGCATGTTTTTCAAAACTAATGTATCAATTAGCCCTCTTGCTTTTAAGAATAAAGTTGTATGGTGGTTTGAGAGATATAGAATGGAAAGAATTTTGCTTAAGAAAACAAGCATATGGTAATATATGAATAACTATTGAAAGGGTAGATCAGGAGTTCTAAGGGCATAAGACCATATTCATGTCTCATAAAGTGCCATAATCATCTCCATCTGGTTTTCTTGCATAAAACTTTCTCCTTGGAGTGTTTTTAATTTTTTCTGTTATTTTTATTTTTATTGTGGAAAGACACAATATGAGATTTACCTCCTTAGCAACTCTTAAGTGTATAATAGAGTACAGTGCTACACAGAAGATCTCTAGATCTTAATCATGCTGTATATTGCCATATTCATCATATAGCAATTCATTATTTTTTCCTTCCCCAACTGCCTGGCAACCACCATCTACTCTCTAAGTTTTGAGTCCATGACTATTTTATATAGTTCATATACTTAGTATCATAAAATATTTGACCATTTATGAATGGCTTATTGCACTTATGATAACATCCTCCTCATTAAAATTGTCATGTATGCAAGATTTCTTTCTTTTTGAAACTCGAATATTCCATTTTTGTGTTGTCATATTTTCTTTATCCAGTTATGTGTTGAAGGACATTTACATCTTGGCTATTGTGAATAGTGTACAATGAACATGAGAGTACAGATTTCTCTTGAGATTCTGTTATCAATTCTTTACAATAAATATCCAGAAGTAGGATTGCTGGATCACACAGTATTTCTATGACCTTCCATACAATTTTTCATAGTGGCTATAGCAGTTTAAATTCCCATCGGCAGTTTCAATGGACTTCAACATTCCCATATCCTTGAAATGACTGTGTATGTGTGTGTGTATTGCATGTATATTATGAAAGGTTTACATACACTTTATAAAATAGCTTTCTTAACAGATGTGATAATATATCATTGTGGTTTTGACTTGCATTTCCCTAGTGCTGTTGACTATTTTTTCATGTACCTGTTGCCCATTTGTATGTCTGCATTGGAAAAAAAAGTGTCTGTTCAAGTCTATTGCTCATTTTTAATTATGGTAGTTGTATTTGTTTTTTTGGTTTTGTTATTGTGTTGTAGAAATTACTTGTTTTCAGAGATCATTTCATTACAAGACATATAGTTTCCAAACTTTTTCTCCAATTTTATAGATTGCCTTTTTAATTTTAACAGTTTCCTTTCTGTCCAGAAACATTTTAGTTTGATTAAGGAAGAAATAAATGAAATTGAGAATAGAAAAATATGGAAAAAATGAATGAAACTGATTTTTTTTGAAAAGATAAACAACATTTATATACCATTACTAGACTAAGAAAAGTCTAGAATAAAATAAAACAGAGATAAAAAAGGAAACATTATAGTTTTGGTTCACAGAAATAAAAAGGATCATAAGAGGCCAATATAAGAAATTATTATAAATCAACAAATTGGATAATGAAAACTTTTAACAGTATGGATATTGAGTTAACAATTAAAATTCTCTAGACAAAGATAATCTAGGACCTGGTGCTTTTATTGATGAATTCTGCGGAACATTTAAACAAGAATTAATGGCAGTCTTCTCTAATCTCTTCCAAAAAATTCAAGTGGATGGAACTCATTGTATGCACCCAGAATTCTATAATTTTCTCTTCATAGAGAACGCAGAGTAACCAATTGTTAACTCCATTCACCTCATTCTTCTGTCCCCAATTCCTCAGTGCCTTTAATCACATGTAAAATGAAGTTTAAGCCTTTTCCCTTAAAGTGATCCGACATGATTTCATTCCTGATTACTTCTCTATGAACCTCTATTCTATGCTTTCTCTTTACCCAAAACTCATCTCATTATTCTACTTCAAGAATTTTACTTGTGAGTTTTCATGCACCTCTGTATTCTTTCCCCTGACATTTACACCTTCAATGAAATGTCAACAAATTGGACTTCAAATGTCATACAAGTTTATCTTCAAAGTTACCTTCTAACCTCTCCCTTTATCCTACTTTATTTTCTTCATAACAGGTATTATAACTTACACATCTATTGGTTTTATTTACTCAATAAGCTACTTCTGACTTTGTAAATTGCCTTAGGTCAGAATCTTGTCTGTCTTATTCATTTCTTATCCTCAGGTCCTAACTCTCAATAAATATTCTATTAAGTAATAATGAATAAGTGTATGTTTGTGTTATGCAATATTACTGTAATGTTATTTAAGATAGCATAAAGTAGTTAGAATAATTAGAGTGCATCTTACCAAAATATACTAGGGTATTCAAAGGGGAAATTCCCTCATAATATCATGATAAAATATACTTATGGTCCAGGTTTTAAGTCTTGAATTTTTGTGGCTGACATTTTAACATTAATGTCTATTTTTAATGTCTTCTTTTGGACTATCACTTTACTATCTTGTTCTCTTATTTTAAATTACATACATTTCCCACTGCTTACTGTGGAAAGTAAAAGATTTTCAATTTGGTGTTAAATGTAAAATGCATACCTTGTCAGTCCTTCTTTTCATGATTTGGATGAATTCTCCAACTTTTTTCCAAAATGTACTCCACACTAGCACTGTGATTTGATTTACATGAGCTCTTGACTCTATCCAGCAGAGCTAAACTATTCTCTCATTAGATCTTAAGACCTGCTTCATTTGTATTGGTTTATGCCTTTCTATATACTCCAAGAAGCAGGGAATTACATTGTTATTGGCATAATGCTTTAATTTATTTAGCATGACACAATCTATTAATATTTACAATTAAGTATCTTTCTTACTCCCTAAGCTAATTTGCACAAAGCTGTCTCAAATGCATTACATATTATAAGCAACATCATCCTCAAATTTAAACTGATGAAGTCAATGTGACACTTCTTTGAAAAGAAAATATGCTGCAACCAGTCTGACTGATATATTGGTTACTAGACCATCAGGGAAGGAGGCTAAACTGAGGGATGTGAAATGGACAATTGCCTTTCCCTTTCCCTGAGCTCTTGGTTGAAGGTCATGGTGAGTCTAGAGACCTAAGGCAGATGAGTGCGTATCCCATCCCCCATGGAGAGCAATATCATTCCTACATCCTGAGGAGATGGAGGCCTGCATTCCTGCATCCTAAAAGAGAGATACAGATCTGCCACAGGGCTGATGAGCAAAATGCTCTCAAGATTGTTCCCTTCCCCCAATAAAGGTGCAATCCAAACCAGTTCACCTGAGAAAGCCTGCAAATCCATGGCCAATGAGAAAAACCCACCATAAAAACCCCAGCCTCACCTGTGCAGTGAGCCACTGGCTTCCGGGCTCCACTGCGCTTCTGTAGCTGTAGCCTTTCCTTTCTCTCTAATAAATCCTACTTTATATACCGGCTTTCATTCAGCTGCCTCACGAGCCAGGTCTCTGGAATGTGAAGGCAAGGACCCTCGACACCGGCACGTAAACATAATGTGGTTTTTCACATTATGTTTGTTGAAGGTTTCCTTTTGGTTAAAAAGAAAGATGTGCTTTAATTTCCTGATTTGGCTGTGAATTTGTCTTATTAAGAGGCTAGAATGCTTCTCAGAATGTCTTGTAAGAGGGTTGAATAAAACACTAAGGACATTAACTTTCATTCAGAATCTTTGATGTTCCTTTCCAAACTCCACTGCTGTGGATTTCTCTCATAGAATATATTTGTTTCCATGTAGCAATAGACAGTAAAGAGCACTGGTAGAAGAACCTAAAGAGAGAAGAAATAAGTGAGTCTTGTCTCTCTTTTGTGTGGTTTTCTCTACCCATTTATGTCTCATGATAGCTCCTTTTCTCTTTCTGTGTTTCTGGGTTATCAACAAATTCCTCTGCTCACAACTTGGGCCTCTGAGTGTCTTTCATGGATTGTCATTAGTAGTAAGATAGGCATAACTGCCTGTGGCTTCCTTATTTGGTTTTCTTGGCCACATCTTTTAAAAATAATAACAACTGACAAATGGATGACGAAATGTGGTTTACATACAACATGTAATACCCAAGATTACAAAAGTGAAAGATAAGTCCTCTGCCTTCCATAGCTTTAAGGATCCATTTGCAATCCTTACTTTCCCCAGAAGTTTACATTTGACGCAGAAACTGGTTTAAACTGCAGATGTAAAGCAGGTTTAAACAAGCACAGGCGAGTAACAAAGAGATAAGAATACTATTTGGTGAGATGTGTGCTTAGACAAATCTTAAATGCTTTTTTGATCATGTTTTGATATTCTCTTGTTCTACTTTCTCTAAGAAATTTTAGGGAAGTGATCTTAATATTAGTAAGCTTAAGAGCTATGCCCATTCTTTTCCCTTCTCTGGGCCACTAAAACTAAGATAAATTGTTTCGAGTATTACCTAAAAGAATATTCAGAATACTCAGGATATATGGATTAATCTGGAAATGACAAAATTTTTTTTTTCTTATTCACTGATTTAAATGTTTTTCATTTGTTCAGCTATGAGAATCTCATAAATTTAGTTTTTAAAAATAAGTTTCTTATATGAGAAAATTATTTTTTACTTAAAAACTTCACTGTTGATAAGTTACTTTTATGGTTTTTTTCTTAATTGTTGAACTTACTTAAATTTATTATAAATTATTAATGTCTTATTTTGGAGAATTATATGAGGCTATATCTATTATTTAAAATAGGAACTATTGTGGCTCTTTTCCATGTAAATATGAACTGTTTGGAGGGAGCTTGAGTTTAAAACTAATCAAATACTAATACAAAACAGTCAACAGAAAAAGTAATTATGTTGAAAATTATAGTAGTTAGATTGGAGGACTTAGGTTACTTTAGAACTAATAATTTACCTCTAACAGTTTCTGCAGAGTGAGTTATAGAATAACACACTAGAGTATAAATTTGAATGCACAAATCCACTGAATTCACTTTCCCTTAGATCTAAAAGAAGACTGAATGTGTCAAGTTTATATTGACAAAAAATGTAACCATTTTGTTTATATTCATAAAATACTAAGAGTTCTTCACAACCCAAATCTAGATTAAGGAAAAAAACTAACAGTTTTTAGTAAACCATCCTCTCATTTCTGTTGCATATCTATTAACTATTATCAATTTATTTATTTATCCTTTTTATTGACTTTCAAATTAATATATGAAATCATGGCAAGGTTTTAACCTTGTCATTAAAAGCTAAAGAACAAATTAATATTTTTCCAGGTCAAATAAACAAACTCACATTCTTGTCTTAAGAGGTAAGATAGTTGATTGGTTGATATACAAAGTTCTAGACTTTTCTGAGGTGTTTTCATGCATTGACATTTGAAGGCATGTGGCCAATTTCACATGACTGTATTCATTCATTTATGCTGACAGTGATTATGAGACAATTGTTGCTGGGGAATTTTCCAATTTTAGGATCTTATTTTACAAACAGTAGAGGGATTAATTTCTATAATGAATTTATGTAGGATTTTTAAGGGCTGGGGCAAGCTAGTAAATATACTAGAGAACATTATAGTCACAGGCTATCTGTGTTTGCTAATTGGCTTTATCCAAAAGAAAAGTGAATTTTTCATACCTATGAAGAGGTAACTTTATAACTTTGAGCAAGGCACCTGCAGAAGCTTGAATCCCTCTCTTCACAGAAAGTGGGACTACCTTTGGAAGAGATGGTTTTCAGGTTTTTGACAAAGACATTTCTATGTTGTAAAAATAGTGAGAGGCTTTTAAAGAGATTTACATTTCAAAGGGTCAGAGAAAGAATTTACATTTTCAAGTTTTCTAAAGTGAATTCTCTTAAGTAAAGGGAGGTTAGGGGCCTACAGTAAGGAAGTAAACTGTCAGAAGTTCAGTCAAGCTGAGGGAGAAACTGACAGTCATCTTGATCAATTCAGACAATCTCAAAGTAAAAACAGAGTTTTCCAACAGGTGCCACCTGTATCCTCAGCATGGTATGCAAATCTTTGTGAGGGATGTTTTAAATAAGTATCAGGTGATTTCAGAAATATGAAATGCCTATTGAATTTCAGTGATGGGAAGAGTATAGATGTTTTTAGATTAAGTATGTATATTTGTTACAGTTCAGATTTCACAGTGTGGAATACAGAATAAAAAAGATACTTTATCTTGATGAAAGCTTTTGCTTTTGAATACTAAGCTTTGTCATTTGTATTTACTTTGGAAAAGTGTCTTATACTTTTAATAATCTTAGGCACTCAAGTCTTGTTCCCTTTAAAATTGCTTTTCAATCTATTAAAATTCCTTTAGCTTTTTTTTTTCTACCATAGCTATTTAAATCAATTCTCTACAATTTTTTACTATATGGTAATTAGGATTTCTGGTGTTGGAGTGATAATTTTCATTGGTTATGAAAGGTTTAGTAAATAATGTATAAGTAGAAATATATGATTAATAGTAAATTTCATTCACTGGCAAATGTCTACAGGATGTCACATCAAATATAATGTGTTAGAAATGACACCTCTCTAGGGCATTGCTTAACAATAGACTGAAAAGTTCAAAGCATTCATTGTGGCAATTACCATAATGATTGTGCCTTTAAATGTGTCTTCACTTGTAAATCTTTGGCCAATTAGTTTTAATAATGCCAACATATTTCCATCTATTAAACATCTCCACAGTTTTCTAAACTGTTAGAAAAATAAAGTGCTTTACAGTGAAAAACTACATTGCACATTACATTGTAAGCAAAGGATAATACATAGATATATTCCTGTTATAATACAAAAGAGAGAAATTGTCAAAGAGACAAAAAGAATTTTACAGTTTTAATTATATTTAATGTTTGTTTATTACAAAGTACCTTTATCTCTTGATATTAATTAAAAAAAGATTCATTAAAGAGGAGTAAAAAATGTTAATGCTAGACAAAGAGCAAAATTGTGATCTTTATTATTGAGATATCATCTGTCACATTCTCAGTAGCTTGAGTGTATTTTCAAAACTTCCAGTTCTTACATAATGAAAGTATAATTATAGGCTTTGCTTTTGGCTGAGAGCTTGCCTGTGTGAGTAAAATGCTGGTGAATGAGTTGGAGGTCTGGTCAGAAAGAAGATTGTGTCCTAAATAAACATCGATTTGATCCATGATTTGATTTCTTTTTGTGTTCCTCTTTAACCACTGTGCTGGTTCAAATAATGTTCTCTCATATCATGGAGGAACTGGCTCTTCATTCATTCTTTGAATTAAACATTTTCCAGTTAACGTTCAGACTCATCTCCTTCCTTCCTTAATATCTAGCATCTAACATACAGAAAGAGAAAGATATGCCTATAAATTAATTTGTACATAATTATAATGCAAAAGATACAAATCTCCTACTCCAATGTCATGTGACATTCTGGGGAAATATAGAGGCTTTTTAAGAAGGCACAAAAGGGAAAATACAACAAAAATGTAGTAAAAAATCCAAACAATTCAAAATGCCATCTGATACAAGAATGGTGAGTTTGGGAAATGGGTATTTGGGAGGAGGATGAGAAGAGAGTACACAGTGTCTCTGTATATTGCTTATTTTAAGAGTTTTGAAGAGCCTGCTTAAATTTTACTACTTTGTCATGATTGATTTCACTAGAAATAGTGAGAATATGCACTGTGCTCATCTAATTAAAAGTGTGTTGCAAAGTGATATAAAACTTTGTTCATTTTTTTTCTTTTAGCAAAAAGGTTAATAATATAAAATGGCATCTGGCCAGTAGTTGCTGATGCTGCTTCTCACAACTACACATAAATTAATGCAGTAAGCGTAACAAAAGGAAGAAAATTTAATATCCATCAAAACTGAAGACTTATAGGCAATCAACTATGAAATTTTGGAAGAATTTCCAACAGAGGTGAGTTTGATAAACAAGGCTTTTATAATCTTGAAATTCTAATTATGGAAACAATGAAAGAAAGAACCGATGAATCACAGGATAAGAATATAGGACCCAATTTGGTGAAATATTGAAATTTCTTGAGTTCTTCTAGATTAATCCTCTATCTTTCTCTGGTATTATTTTTAAGATAATCAGTTTATTATCACTGTAGAGTTGCCTGTTATACATTTCTTAGGAATTTACATAAATCTTTTATGTCTGGATTCTTGTTTTTGAGGCTCACTCATTTTGATTCATGTGTTGGCTATGTTTTCCTGCCATTGTTGATGATTATTGCTATTATAAAATTTGTTTTACCATTCACTTATTAGACATTTGTGTTGTCGTCAGTTTTCAGTTCTTGTGAAACAAGCTACTATGCATTCTTATAATACTCTCTTTGGGTAGTCATACTTTCACTTCCTTTGGTTAAATGTCTACACTTGAAATCACTATATTATTTAATAAGTATATGTTCAAGTTTATTACAAACCTCATTAATTATTTTCTAGAGTAACTAGATAATTGTATATTTTCACAGACATCCCAGTTAACTCTTTAAATTTTCATCTTTTATATTTTAGCCATTCTAGTGTGTTAATTTGCCTTTCCAAGGTTATTATGAATGGTTAATTCCTCCTATATATTTACAGCACATTTGTGTGTCTTCCTTTGTGAGGAAATTTTCAAATCTTTTTCTGTTTTTTGAAATGGTTTGTTTGTCATATGTGGGGTGTAAATATCACACATATTTTAAACATATGCCCATCATATATGTATTTACATAGAGTACATCCATATTCTGTGTACATATGGTAGTTTATATGCAATAGTCTTATTTTCTTCTGAGTGTCTTTCATATAATAGAAGACATTAATACTATTGCAATTTCCTCTTATCGCTTTGTCTTCTGGGAATCGTGTTTTCAGTTCATTGTCTTAGAAGTCTTTGCTAAACAAGTTTAGCCTTTACAATAAAATCTGTGATTCATTTAGGTAAATATTTGTTATATGTAGGTCCTGTGGTAAGGATTGTAGCTCAATGATTGTGAGATGGATGCCTGAGGCCTAGCATAACTAAAAATTAGTTTGATAAAGATGAACAGAGATGGAAAACTAGCATATCCAGACTCTGGGATTCAAATTGGAGTAAATATACCTGATCTACCATGATTTTCCAAGGAGTGGTAGGCCAATGTATTTGCAAACTGAATTTATAAGAAGGCACCAAAATTTAGGACATTTTGCATTTGCAGTGGCAATAAAAGATTTCAGATTATTGTCAAAGCTTGGTAAGTCATACTTCTTATATTATCTATTTTAATGGGTGTGTGATATAATTTGCTGGTTTTTATCTTGCGTTTCTGAAATGAATAACGATGCTGAGCATCTTTGTTCTCATGTCCTCTAAGGTGAGGCATCTGTTCAACTTGCTCATTTTTAACTAGGTTTATCATATTGCTATTAGTGAATTTAAGAGTTCTGCATTCTGAATAAAAGCCTTTTGCCACATATATTTCTAGCAAATATTCTTTATTCTAGACTATAGCTTGTATTTCATATTAAATTATGTATATTGAAGGACAGAAATTCATAGCATAGTGGAGTTCAAATCACTATTTTTAAATTTTTTATAGCTCTCATATATCTGGGATATATCTAAAATCTTATTGGAACAAAAATGCATGTATGTTCCCAGATGTTTTACCATAGAATTTATTAGTTTTATTTTCAAGGTCCATGAATGCTTATGGTTAACTTTGTTTGTGCTGTGAATATAGGGTGTCATTTATTTATTGTATGTGAATGCCCAATTTTTCCAGTATGACTTATTAACAAGATTACCATTTTTCTCATTGTGTTACCTCAGTGTCTTGGGAATCAGTTAATGATATATGTGAAAGTCAATATACATTTGACTTGTCTACTTTGATTTATTTTTCTATATTCTATATTTATGCTAATATTGTACTGTCATGGTTATTGTTCCTTAAGAATAAAACTTTAAGTAAGGGAACTTCTTTAGCTTTTTCTTCTTTTTGAAAATTGTTTGATTATTCTAGCTTCTTTATATATTCATCTAAATTTATAAATCAGTTTTTTAGTTTCACCAAATTACGTGATGGAATTTTAATAGCATATGCATTAATTGAAATGCTACTTTTAGAATATTGTCCATCATGCTTTCTTTCCTTCCTTTCTTCCTTTCCTCGTCACTGGTTCTTTTTTCTTTTATTCTTTCATTCTTTATTTCTTTCTTTTGTGTCTTTGAACTTGTGGATATTTATCTCTCTATGTTATAGTCCAGAAACAACACTACCTATATAGTTATTCAACTTTTTGAAGCTTTAGTTATTAGGAACTCTTTCAAAATAGCCTTTGATGGAAATCATACTTTTATTAATGTTTAACAGGTTCTCATTTTCTAGCATCACTTGATTTTTCATGTTCGGATTGTATTTCCTTGCTCTATTTCTGTTGCCAACCTCTTCCCTGAAGAATCCAGCTTCGTTTTGGTGGAGAGTGGTTCTAAGAAGCTGCAGTTTTAGCACTAGGCATACTTACTGGTAAGAAGGGTCATGAGATCCAGGACTTCTCCTTACAGAGACCTAAGCTCTCACTTGCCAGGCAGGTGCTCTACCATTTGAGCTATGACTCCAGTCTCCTAAAACTTTATTACTTATTTTTTCCTGCTTTTATAAATATTATCCTTTTGTCCCATGTTCTATAAAACTGCAATAATCTACCTATTTTTGTCTCTCATTCAGTTTGTGGTTTGATTTGTGATCTTAGCTCATTGGTATATATTTGCTAATTATGTATATTTCTCATTGTTAGGGTGGGAATAATGTTCTCTTGTGCTGTCTATCTTTGAAGCAGAAGTCAAAACATAAATTTGGAAAGTTTATCAACATTATTTATTAAAATATTGTCATACCCATTCCTTTCCATTTAGGAATTCAAAGATAAGCACACTTTTCCACCAGATATTATGTAATTAGTCACTGAGTTGCTATTGATTTTTACAATCTTTTTTCTCTCTTTCTTTTTGTTTGGATATTTTCTATTGTTATGCCTTCAAGTTCATTCATCTCTTAGAAGAGATCTCTGTAGTGCTTAATTTGCAGTGCTATCATGTCTAAAATTTTTCAGATTCACTTTTATAACTTTCATTTCTTTCCTAATTATGTTTATGCTTTAATAATCTTTACTTTAAAACTTTGAGCATATTTATAATAGTTTCTTTGCTGTCATTGTCTCCTAGTTCTATTATTTCTGGGACTGATTGAATTGGCTACATTTATTTATGTGTCACAATTTGCTGTGTATTTAAAAATCAACTATTGATTGTCTGTTTTGGATACCAGGATAATAATATGAGTGAGGATTTGAATTACATTGTCAACTTTTAAAAAGCATTGATAGTTACTTACAGATGAGTTTGGTGGGTTTTTTTTGGACAACGTCTCCCTCTGTAACTCAGGCTGTCCTTGAACTTGCAATCCTCCTGCCTCAGCCTCCCAAGGGCTGGGATTACAGGAAAGGTTTGGAGTTCTCAAGGCTTATTTTTCAGACTCATTAAGGTGATTCTAATGTAGTCTTAAGGGTATTCTGAACATCAGTGCAAATATATGACTTTTATTGGTTTTCCACTGCATTTTCCAGACTTTTAGCAAGTTCTCTCCATTGAGGCTGTCATGAACATCAAGATCTTCCAGTCCTCAGGGAGCTTGGAGGATAGTTCACCTTTTAAATACCTGGCAGTTGTTCTTTGTCTCACAAAGCAGAGTTTCACCCTGTGTGCTTTATTGTTTAGCCACAGACGCATGTGGACTTCTTGTAGATGTCTTGAGCTCTTTTCTGGGTGGATCTCATTTTTTCCAGTATTTTAATCCACTAATTCTATGTGCTTCAGCTATCTTAACCATCATCTTTGTTTCATCAGCTAAATGAGACCATTGTGCTCTGTTTATACCTCTTCTCACTGTGGTAAGGTCCAGTAATTGCCTTGAAGGTCAAAACCTGGACAAGTGATCTTCTCACATCTTCCTCTCAATTCTCTCATATGTCATGACCTTCTTCAGTCTTTGGTCTGATGCCCACAAACTGTTGTTTCATATATTTTCTCCAGTTTACAGGTATCATTTCACATATCAGTTGTTTCATAATGTAGGAAAGCTAAGTCCTTATAGCCTTCATGAACACTGGTCTCTGGGTATTGGTGAGTACATAGTCTAAATAAAAAGAAGAAATTTTCTCTTTATCTTATTTGTGAATTAAGAAAGATTCTTACAGCTTCTTGTCACATTGAATATGTTTCTTATTAAATCAGGCTGTAAGAAATATTGAAGTTTTTTGTATAGGTGTGTACATTCAATACTTAAACTGATCCATACATTCCACTTCTTTAGCAGTTAAATGCAATAATTAGGTATTTTGTGGATAGAGGAATGAGTGAGAAGTTTGTCTTCTAAGGCTACTCAAATATATGTGGCATTTTTTGCTTACATAAAATATATTTAATAAATACACACCAAGAATTGGGTCAGCTTTTCTCCTTACATGCCTTAGTTAAAGAAAAAGTTGGGAAAACACTTTCTAAATTTAATTAAATATTTTTATTATTTTGTACATTAAGTTTTTTGCTTCATGTATACTGTTCATGCATTTTGATCTTTTTGTTCTAGTTTAGCTTAGACTATGAGTCAGAGAGAAAAAAGTTCTTAACAAGGCCCTAGATCTCTCTCAGTCTTTCGGCACTGGCACCTCATGTTCCAATTCATACAGCATCTCTTATGGATTATAGTCTGGACCTGCAAGCTCAGTGTGCTTTATCTCTCCACAATGCTTTGAAATGCCTTTCCCCAAATAAGGTTTGTCAAAATCAGTCTACCCACTAAAAAGCTCCACTTTCAATTTTTTTTAAATGCTTCCAAATTAAACAAATGACAATGATTAAAGAGTTTTAAATAAATAATCTCAATTTTTTAAATATTTAACACACCTTATTGTAAAAAACCCAGTCATTATTTATGCAATCAAATTATTCTGAATCATAAAAAGGAATGGCTTTATTTCAAGATAAGAATGTTTCTGTCTTTCTCTTAATTTACTAGCTAGGGTAATTTTTTCATGCTTTAGAGTCATGATAATCTAAAGCATGTTAGTGCTAAAAGCAAGAAGTTATAAAATTGCTAATGTTATTTACTGACCCTGTCTCTGGAAGTAACTTTAAATAAGCAAGTGTGAAGCATTGGTACTGCTGGGTACACCTGGCCTGAATCTTCATCCAGTGATTTCTCTAGTGGAGAAATGCAAAAAAGTACAAAAAAACTTAAGGACTGGTGATTAAACAGAATTACAGTCTCTGGGTGGCATACATATCAGTGTTCAAACATCCCAGGATCTGAATATTAAAGATAGCAAGAGAATAGGCTATACTATACAGAAAGACCACCTTTTACATGTTACCTTTGGAAAGGTGAGCTGGTTCCACTTCTCTGGAACATTTCTGGTAATAATTTAGCTCAGTTTAGCAGAACACTGCTTATTAAGGATACTATTTTTATGAAAACACGTTGTGGTAAAAGAGAGAGTAAATACACACACACACACACACACACACACACTGGTACTTATTGCAACATAGATTTTGGTGGCAAAGCCAGAGTTTAAAACATCTGACTTTGAGAGTCATGATTGGTCACCCATATAATCCCAGCTACTTGGAAGGTGGAGATCAGGAGGATCATGGTTGGAGGCCAGCCTGGGCAAAAAGTGAGACTTCATCCCAACCAACAAGACAGGTTTCACATTCCATTACTGTAATCCCAGTTACTCTGTAGGCATTGGTAGGAGAATTGAAGTCTAAAACTGGCCCTGGGCAAAAACATGAGTCCTTATCTGAAAAAGGGCTGGTGGAGTGGCCCAAGTGATAGAGTGCCTGCCTAACAAGCCTGAGTTCAAACCTCAGTACCTACCCCCCAAAATCTGACTTTGAAATAACATATAATTAAATTAATTATCTCTTAAGATAATTATTAACATAATTATATACTTTCTTATTATCTCTATGCACAGAAAGCTCTCAGATCTCTCTGTCTACTTGTATTTGTATGTACATGCATATGTATGCATATATGCACATATATATGTATGTATCTATCTATCTTTCATCTATCTACTTATCTATCTAAGTGGGGAAAAGTTTTTCATGCCATAGAGTCAATTTCAAAACAAAGTGCAAAGTTATATGCTTAAGATTATATTTATGACATTTTCTTTCTCACCTAAGGAACTCTCATTATAATAACCACATGTGTAATTATGCTTTTATATATGTATAAATTGCATTGCAGAAAGACACCAAGCAGGGGCTGGAAGGGTGGCTCACGTAATAGAGTGCCTGCCTAGCAAGTGTGAATCCCTGATTTCAAACCCCAGTGCTGTACCCCCCCAAAAAAAGGAAGACATAAAGCAATATATTAATATGACTTATTTAAGGTTGGAGAAAAAGGAGAGATTTATGTGGCACCGCTGAACTTTTCCTATATATTACTTTGACTTAGGTTTCAATGCACACTGACATCCCTTTATTTTTTATTTAATAAATAATGATAAAATACAAATAAGATTAACATTAGTATGTAGATGTGGTATAGTTTTATATTATATCATGTGGAAATGTATGAAAAATGTACACAATATTAAAACTTACAGAAATGTTGACTTATTGTTTCAATTGCTTTTCAGCTGCATTTTCCCAATGTTGAAATTAGAACACTGCTTACTAAGGATTATGGGAATTATGTATCAGTAGTTACCTTAATGGAAGCCTTACAAAATATTCCACTTATATTATTTGCCATCCTGAATTTAGGGGTTATAATTTGGTTTTTATTTTAAAACAAAGCACTTTCAAAAGTGGGACTAGTAGAGAAGACTAAGGGAGGAGGAAAAGAAAGAAAGAAAGTAAATAATAATGAAATACATCACATCTGCATGGGAACAAGACATAAGGAAGCTGCTGAAAACTGTTAAACAACAAAGGATAGGAGAGAAAGGGTGAGGAAATACAGGGTGAGGATGAGGGTTACACTGACTGAAGCTCAATGAAAGTACAGGTGTAATACCAAGGCAAAAATCCCACTGAACGATAAAAACCTAAGCAATGAAGGACAAGAATGAACAACAGTTCATGCTAAGGGGAGGGCACTAACAGTAGGGGGAAGGCAAAAGAAGAAAGTAAATAAGATGAATATGGTTGATACAAGAATGAATAAAGAATTTTTTAACCTATTGAAATTACCATAGAAAGGGAACTAAGAAAGAAAAATGGATGGGGTGAACCAATTTGAAATATAATAAATATATAAGTGGAAATGTCATAATGAAACTCTCTATAGATATCTTAAACAAAAGAAAAGGTCTTTTTTCAAAAACAGAGGACAGGAGGGTTAATGCACAAGTAGGAGTGTGGAGGATAAGAAAAGGGTATAGGAAGGTAAATATGGTGGAAGTATAATGTACTAATGTATGAACATGGAAAAATGAGATCTGTTGAAACTATTCTAAGAATGGGGTGTTGGGGGATAAAGGAGAATGATGGAGGGTGTGAATTTAACTAAGATATAATGTAAGCACTTTTGTAAATGTCACAATGTACCTCCAATACAATAATATGATAATAAAAATTAAATGTAGATAATTTTAAAAAGATTAATGAATATAGACACCATCCCTGTTTTTGGTGTCCTCTCTGCTAGAAAAAATAATTAAAAAATAAAACAAAGCACGTTCTTCTTAGTAGTGTTAAAGTTATTTATTGATATGGTTGTATGTCATTTTAAGTTTATGTAGCCCAATTGGCTTTGTTTACAAGATAGTTAAATGTCAAAATGCAAGCAATATTTCATTATTCACAGATGCTCATGGGCCAAATACAAGCATGTGCAGACTGATAGCATCACACAAGATATTGTAAGCTGACCTGGAACTAGAAATCAAATATAATGAAAAACTCTTTGATACAGTGGCTTCTTGTTCCATTATATTGTTTCACTTTTCTGGAAATATGATTATTTGCGTTTTGAGGTCCTGCTCTCTGATACCCAAAGTATGATCTAAAAACTAGTAGATTCTTGCAGATCCTAATAGAACATAGCAAATAGAGAACACCATATTATTAAATATGTGTTGAACTGTGCATTTTGGTACATGAACAGAATTTTAAAACAGACTTAATAGTTTCAAAAAGAAAAGATGTTTATTAGGTAAAGAGGTTAATTTAAAAATTTAAATATTGGCAAATTTGAGAATGTGAAAGAACAGTATAAGTTAAAGAAAAGTATAAAGTAGAATCTTAATTTAATAAAATTTAGTTCTTTATAAGTAATATTTATAGTTAATAAAGAAAAATATTAACAGAATCTTAAGACTATAATAACTATCTACAATGTATTATATATTAAAAGTAAAATATACATTGAAAATAAAGAGTATAACATTTGAAGATGACAGTATAAAATAATATATAAGAATATTTATTTATATTTATTTATTTATTTGTCATTCATTTATTCACACGTGCATACATTGTTTGGGTCATTTCTCCTTCCTGCCCCTCTCCTCCCCTCCCACCTCCACCTTCTTCCCCCTCCTCCCTCCCTTCCAGGCAGAACCTGTACTGCACTTGTCTCCAGTTCTGTTGAAGAGTAGAAATAAGCAATAAAAAGAAAGACATAGTGTTTTTACTAGTTGAGATAAGAACAGCTATACAGAGAGAGTCCTAGCATTGCTTCCATGTACAAGTGTGTTACAACCCAAGTTGATTCATCTCTAACTGATCTTTACACTGGTTCCTGATTCCCTTCCCATATTGAGCTCTGTCACTTTAAGGTTTCTGTATTAATTCCTCTGGAGTGGGGACATCAAATGCTTTCATGTTTTGTGATTTCTATCTAACCCTGTACCTCCTGTATATGTTCTCCCCTTGTCATGGAACCCAAATCCTACAACATTGCTGTATTTGCCCTAGATCTAAAGACTGCATATGAGGGAGAACATATGATTTTTGGTCTTCTGAGCCTAGCTGACCTCGCTCAGAATGATGTTCTCCAGTTCCATCCATTTACTTACGAATGATAAGATTTCATTCTTTGTCATGGCTGAGTAAAATTCCATTGTATATAAATACCACATTTTCTTAATCCATTCATCAGGAGTGGGTCATCTTGGTTGTATCCATAACTTGGCTATTGTGAATAGTGCTGCAATAAACATGGGTGTGCAGGTGCCTTTGGAGTAATCTGTGTCCTTTGGGTATATCTCCAGTAGTGGGATTGCTGGATCATATGTGAGATCTATGTTTAGATTTTTAAGAAGCCTCCAAATTTTTTTCCAGAGTGGTTACACTAGCTTGCATTCCCACCAGCAGTGGACTAGGGTTCCCTTTTCCCCACATCCTTGCCAACACCTGTTGTTTGTTGGTGGTGTTTTTGATGATGGCTATTTTAAAAGGGGTGAGGTGGAATCTTAGTATGGTTTTAATTTGCATTTCCTTTATGGCTAGAAATGGTGAGCATTTTTTCTTGTGTTTTTTGGCCATTTGAATTTCTTCTTTTGAGAAAGTTCTGTTTAGTTCAGTTGCCCATTTCATAATCGGTTCATTGATTTTGGGAGAGTTTAGTTTCTTAAGTTCCCTGTATATTCTGGTTCTCAGTCCTTTGTTTAATGTATAGCTAGCAAATATTTTCTCCCACTCTGTGGGTGGTCTTTTTAGTTTAGAGACCATTTCTTTTGTTGTGCAGAGGCTTTTTGATTTTATGAAGTGCCATTTCTCCATTCTTTCTCTTAGTTGCTGGGCTGCTGGGGTTGTATTGATGAAGTCCTTGCCTATACCTATTACTTCCAGGGTTTTTTCTGCTCCTTCCTGTAGTAACTTCAGACTTTTGGGTCTGATATTAAGGTCCTTGACCCATTTTGAGTTGATACTAGTACAGGGTGATAGACATGGAATCTAGTTTTAGTTTCTTGCAGAATGATAACCACTTTTCCCAGCAGCATTTGTTGAAGAGGCTGTCTTTTCTCCATTGTATATTTTTGGCCCCTTTGTCAAAAATAAGTTGGGTATAGTTGTGTGGATTCATATCTGGGTCCTCTATTCTGTTCCACTGGTCTTCATGTCTGTTTCTGTGCCAGTATCATGCTGTTTTTATTGCTATTGCTTTGTAATATAGTTTGAAGTTTGGTATTGTGATACTGCCTGCATTGTTCCTTTTGCTGAGCATTGCCTTGGCTATTCATGGTCTCTTGTGTTTCCAAATGGTGTCTAAGAGTTTTTGGGCAGAGTTTTTTGGGTTTTAAGGTATATCATCTACAAATAGGGATATTTTGACAGTTTCTTTACCTATTTGTATTCCTTTTATTTCTTCTTCTTGTCTAATTGCTCTGGTTGGAAATTCTAGTACTATGTTGAAAAAGAGCGGGGATAGTGGACACCCTTGTCTCATTCCTGATTTTAGGGGAAGTGGTTTCAGTTTTTCACCATTAATTATGATGTTGGCTATAGGTTTGTCATAGATAGCCTTTACAATGTTGAGATACATTCCTTCTATTCCTAGTTTTCTTAGAGCTTTTATCATGACATGGTGTTGGATCTTGTCAAAGACTTTTTCTGCATCTATTGTGATGATCAAGTGGTTTTTGTCTTTGCTTCTGTTAATGTGCTGTATTACATTTATAGACGTGTGTATGTTGAACCACCCCTGCATCTCTGGGATCAAGCCAACTTGCTTGTGGTGGATCATCTTTCTGATGTGTTGTTGGATTCGGTTTGCCATTATTTTATTGAGGATTTTTGCCTTCAATATTCATTAAGGAAATTGCCCTTCAGTTCTCCTTTTTGGAGGTGTTATAAGAATGTTTATTACTGATTTAATTAAATTATTGCCTGACCACATCATGTAAAAGTGTTCAACTGCACCAACTCTCCAAATTTTATCCAGTATTTTCTGCCTGCAGAAAACTGAAACTAGATCCATGTCTGTCACCCTGTATTAATAGCAACTCTAAGTGGAGTAGGGACCTTAATATCAGTCTTGAAACCTTGCAAAGTTAGTACAGGAAAGAGCAGAGAATACACGGGAAGCAATAGGTATAGGCAAGGACTTCCTCAGTAGAATGCAAGTGGCTCAGCAGCTAAGAGAAAGGATTGACAAATGGTACTAATGACATTATAAAGCTTCTGCATAATAAAAGAAATGGTCTCTAAATTGAAGAGGCCACCCACAGAATGGGAGAAAACCTTTTTGGTAGCTACACATCCGACAAGGGACTGATAACCAGAATATATAGGGAGCTCAAAAAGCTAAGCCCTCTAAAAATCAATGAACCAGTGAAAAGTGGGCAACTGAACTAAACAGAACTTTTCCAAAGGAAGAAATAAAAATGCCAAAAAACACATGAAAAAATTCTCACCAACCTTGGCCATAAAGAAAATGCAAATCAAAACCACACTAAGATTCCATCTCACTCTTTTTAGAATAGCCACCATCAAGAACACCACCACCAACAAATGTTGGCAAGGATGCAGGGGATATAGGAGCCCTCATACACTGCTGGTAGGAATGTAAGCTAATACAGTAGCTATGGAAAACAATATGGAGGCTTTTAAAAAAATAGATCTGCCATATAATCAAGTAATACCAGTCCTTGGGATATGCCAGAAGAAATGTGAGTCAGGTTACTACAATGGCACCGGCATACCCATGTTTATTCATCACTATTCACAATAGCCAAGCTATGGAAACAGCCAAGATGCCCCACTACTGATGAATGGATTAAGAAAATGTGGTATTTATATACAATGGAATTTTATTTAGCTGCAAGGAAGAATGAGATTTTGTCATTCACAGGAAAATGGATGGAACTAGAGAACATCATCTTAAGCAAAGTTAGTCAGTGTCAGAAGGCCAAAAATAACATGCTTTCCCCCATTTGTGGATTATAGACCTAAAACAATTGTAGTAATATTATTGGACATGAGTCACACCCTAAGGGGAGGAATAGGGAAAGGGAAGGAAATCAAAAACTTGAATGCAGTTGATGTGCTCACTGTATAGGAGAGAACATAGTAATCTTAAATTGGTGGAGACCACTATGGGAAAGGGGCTAGGAAGTAGTGAAGAGTTCTGGCAGAGATGAGTCTGTTTGGGTGGTAATAAACATATGCATGGAAGCAATACTAGGAATCTCTCTGTATAGCTATCTTCATCCCACACTAACAAAAACACTATGTTTTTCTTTTTATCTTTATGTTTTTTCTTCAACAAAATCAGAGAAAAAGAGGGTGGAACAGATTCTGCCTGGAAGTAGGGCGAGAGGGAGGCAGTGTCCCAAATAATGTGTACACATGTAAGTAAATGTAAAAATGACAAAATTTAAAAAATGATGATATCCTTCAATTCAAAAAAATCCTGTGTAGTAAATGTACTTCATCATCAGCCTCACACTAATCTGCCTTTTGTGATACATTCCTTTCTTTTATTTACATTCATTAGTTTGCTTCGCTACCTTTCCATTTCTTTTAACTTTTCTGCTTGTGCAGTTTTGTCCTTATGCTTTCTTTACTCTTTGACATATCTTGACCATATTCTTACCATTTCTTGATTGCTTATTTTCACTGTTTCATTACTATTATGCTAATTATTTTCTGTTAGAGCCTGATGAGTAATGGCAATAGCTCTGGAGAGGCAGTAGCAATCTTTGTTAGAACACCTGAACCCTGATTTGGTTTCTGTAATGGTGTTGAATGTCCACACTATGTATCTTAATACCAGTCAAAGAACCTGGTACATTGTAAGTACTCAACGGTTCATTATTGAATGAAAGAATAAATAAATATCTTATACAAAGTTACATGTGATGTACTTTTATGGTTACTATCTTTCTGTTACAAATTGGTTCCCCAGTTTATTGTGTAATTTCCAATGCACACTTCAATCATAATTTGTGGACAAGTGCAATGCTGCATGAAGCAGTTTAGAAATTACACACTGTTGAGTTCCCTCATATTTTATTAGTTTGAGCAAGTCATATGGCTAAGACTGATATTGGGGAAGAAGTATAAACCACCCACTAGGAATCATTGTGTCAATTTATGATGGTGTGTACCTCTCTTAGAGGAAAGGGAAAAAATATTCGCAAACAAGAATGCAGTGCACCTTAAAGTGCTCTACCCCTTTCCTAAGAGCAGCTCTTTCCAGAACTCATCTGTCACAGTAAGGGTAACATAAGATACAGCCTTACTTTTTATTCCTTCACATTTAAGGTTAATACCAAGGTTTTTGGCACCCATTTGGCCATCTATGACTTCTTAGATTTGTTGGTTTCACTAATCTCCATGACTATACTCTTAGCAGTTTTTCAGTTTCTAGGATCCTATTATTTTATTTACCAGACATTTTTTACAGTTCTATTGATGGTGAATTTATTGCTATGGCTCTGTAGTATAGTTTGAAGTCAGGTATTGTGATACCTCCAGCATTGCTCTTTTTGGCTGACTATTGCCTTGGTTATTTGTGGTCTCTTGTGTTTCCAAATGAACTTTAGGGTAGATTTTTCAGTTCCTGTGATGAATGTCATTGGGATTTTGGTGGGAATTGCATTGAACATGTAGATTGTTTTTGGTAGTATAGCCATTTTTACTATGTTGATTCTGTAAATCCATGAGCATGGGGGATCTTTCCACCTTCTCTAGTATTTTTTTTTAATCTCTTTCTTCAATAGTTTGTAGTTCTCCTAATAGAGGTCATTTACATCCTTTGTTAAGTTTATTCCTAGGATTTTTTTTTGAGGCTACCATAAATGGTATTGTTTTCCTACATTCTTTCTCAATTTGTTCATTGTTGGTGTGTAGAAAGGCTACTGATTTTTGTAAGTTGATTTTGTACCCTGCTACCTTGCTGAAGCTATTTATAGTGTCTAGGAGTTTTTGGGTGGAATTTTTTGGGTCTTTAAGGTATACAATCATGTCATCTGCAAATAGGATAATTTGACTACATCTTTACCTATTGGTATACCATTTATTTCTTCTTCTTGCTTTATTGTTCTGGCTAGGAATCTGGGACTATGTTGAATAGGAGTGGGGAGAGTGGGCATCCTTGTCTCATTCCTGACTTTAGGGGAAATAGTTTCCATTTTTTCCCATTATGTATGATGTTGCCTACAGGTTTGTCATATATAGCCTTTATAATGTTGAGGTACATTCCTTCTATTCCCAGTTTCTTTGAAACTTTTATCATAAAATGGTGTTGAATCTTATCAAAGGCTTTTTCTTTGTCTATTGACATAGTCAGGTGCTTTGTATCTTTGCTTCTATTAATGTGCTATATTACATTTATATATTTACGTATGTTGAACCACCTCTGCATCCCTGGGATGAAGCCAATTTGGTCATGGTGGATGATCTTTCTGATATGTGTTTAGATTTGGTTTGCCACTATTTTATTGAAGATTTTTGCATAAATGTTCATTATGGAGATTGACCTACAGTTCTCCTTTTTGGATGTGTCCTTGTCTGGTTTTGTGATGAGTGTAATACTTGTTTCATAGAATGAGTTAGGCAGTGTTCTTTCCCTTTCTATTTCATGCAAAAGTTTAAAGAGTGTTGGTATTAGTTCTTCTTTAAAGTTCTGGTAGAATTCAGTGGAGAATCCATCAGGTCCTGAGCTTTTCTTTTTTGGGAGACTCTTTATTTCTGCTTCAGTTTCATTATGTGTTATAGATCTATTTAGATGGTTACTATCTTCTTGATTCAACTTTGGATGGTCATAAGTATTTAGAAATTTGTCCATTTCTTTAAGAGTTTCCAATTTATCTGATGATCCCCTGGATTTCCATGGTATTTGTAGTTATCTCTATGTTTTCATTTCCCATTTTACTAATTTGGGTCTTTTCCCTCATTTAAGTCAGGGGCTTGTCAATCTTGTTTATTTTTTTCAAAGACTAGCTTTTTGTTTTGTTGACCCTTTGCATGTTTTTTTGGTCTCTATTTTATTAATTTTGGCCCTTATTTTTATTATTTCTTTCCTGCTTGTTTTGGGTTTTGCTTCTTGTTTTTCTAGGAGTTTGAAATATAGCATTAAGTCATTTATTTGAGATCTTTCTGTCCTTTTTTAATATATGCTCTCATGGCTATAAACTTTCCTCTTAGGACTGCCTTTGTTGTGTCCCATGGGTTCTGGTAGTTGGTATTTTTATTTTCTTTAACTTCCAGGAATCTTTTGTTTTCCTCTCTTGTTTCTTCTATGACCCACTGGTCATTGAGCAATGTGCTGTTCAGCCTCAAATTATTTGCATAATTTATGCTGCTGCTTTTGTTGTTGAGTTCTAGTTTTTTTGCATTGTGATCAGATAGAATACAGGGGTTACTTCAATTTTGTTATATTTTTTGAGCTTGCTTTGTGCCCTAGGATATGGTCTATTTTGGGGAAAGTTCCATGGGCTGCTGAGAAGAATGTATATTGTGCTGTTGCTGGATGAAATATTGTATAGACATCAGATAGGTCCATTTGAGCTATGGTTTCATTTAGGTCTAGGATTTCTTTGGTGATTTTTTTGTTTGGATGACATATCTATTGGTGATAGAGGGGTGATAAAGTGTCCCACTACCATTGTGTTGGGGTCTCTGTATGCTTTTAAGCCCTTTAGTGTATGTTTGTTGACATTGGATGCACTAACATTGGGAACATATAGGTTGATAATTGTTATTTCCTTTTGATGCTTTGCCCCTTTTATTAGTTTGACCTTCTTTGTTTCATCTGACCAAACTAAATTGGTTTTTTTTTTCTTTTGAGGAGTACAGTTTCCTTTTCTTCTTCTCCCCATTGCTCCAATTGGTGCTGTGCGACTATGTTCTTGATTGGCTAGTTGGTGGTTTTAATTGCTAGTTTTCTTTCCCTTGTTTTAATTTTTGTGTTGTGACTGACTTAATTGTTAGCTATGATGATGTGCTATTTCTCTTCCTGGCCTGGATGTGTAAATTAGCAATATCAAATTCATAAGTTCAATGCCAGACCAGTTTACTTATTATATATAAAACCACTTGGTGATAATATCCATAAATGGTGGAAGTTGGGGGTGGTAATTATTGTTTGGCTAAAGATAGAAACTTGGGTAATTGGTAAATGTGGCACTAGAAAGGAGGGTGGAAAGGGGTGAGTAAGTGGGGGAAGAGGTATAGGGCTGCTGGGGTTTGTGGCCCTTGTATGTGTTTAGGTGTATTTCTGCTGTTGTAGTGGAGGGTGCTTGTCTTGGGATTGCAGGGGGCTGGGGATGTCTATGGTTGGTACAGTAGGTGAGTCAGCAGGTGGTAAGTGTGTAGAAGGGAGTGGTAGTATGGTGACAGGTTGGGGAAGGATAAGAGGGGAGACAAAGGCAGATAGAGTAGATGAGAAGGGGCAAAATGAGTAGCTCAGAAGGAGGACAATGGATTGTAGCACAAGAAGAGGACAGAAAGTGAAGGGGGTAAGAATAGGGATAAGAAAATAGTGATGGTAAAGTTACTGATACAAAAAAAAAAAAAAAAGAAAAAGAAACCAAACAAGCTGGTACAGCAACAAGAAAGTTCAGTCTGCTAGGTAAAAGTTCTGGACTTACTCCTTTGGTGTCCAATCCTGGTATTGGCTCTTGGTATTCTGGCTTTTGTGGGGAAGTGTGCTGCCCCTCTTGTTGAGCAGTTTGGGGTGGAGATGGCTGGAAGGTTTTTTTCTTTTTTCTGCTTTCCTTGGTTTTATGGGCCATTCATTGCAAGTGGGAGCCCTGAAATGGCCTCACCAGGTGACTCACTTGTGAGCAGTATTTGGTTCCTTCTGTCCACAGGGCAGGTTGCAATTTTGGCCTGAGTTAACTCACTGCCAGTTCATGCAACGTGGTTAGATCTGTTGTTTTTGCCAGGCAGCAGCTGTGTTGAGGTACAGCTGCAATTTTGGCTAGTCAGTTCCTTCCCTAGCAAGGTGGGGCAATTCAGTTTTGAGTACAACCCTTGGTCCAATGAAACTAGCTCAGTGATCCACCATGGCCCAGCTTTGGGACGTTGGCTTTCCACCCCACCCCTGTTCTCAGCTTTTGTTACTTTTCCCACCTTTGTTCACTGAGGGTTTGGATCCTTGCCCCACCCCTGCTCTCTGGGGCAGGTTCAGTGTTCCACCCCACCCTGCTACCAGTGTTAGATTACAATTTGCCATTTATGCTTTTCAGTTTTGTTGTGGGGAGTTCAATCTGTCCAGGGGCTTTGCTCCATTATGTTCCTGGTGTGGGTAGGGGAATCATGTGTGGTGCATGTTGCTCACCTGTTGGGTCTGCAGGTTTATGTGGCAGCTTTGAAACTGGATAGCAGGGGATATTGCATGCCACTTTTCTCAAGGCAGATACTTCCTGGGACTGGGCTCAGCACAGAGGGGCATAGGTAGGTTTTCCATATGTTAAGGGTCCAGAATGTCACAGAGTATGGTTTAGGTTGATGCTCTATCTTCTGCTTATTGAAAGAAAAAAAGAAAGGGAGAAACGGCCCCTGGTTTTGTTTTGTTTTGTTTTCCCCAGGGCAGACATGCCCTGTTCGCTGTGCAGCACTGGAATTTGTCTGGCTGTTAGGTGCACTTAAAGGCTTTGTATGGGTCAGTTCTTGAATTTTATGTGCACCTAATGTGCTGGTGGTTATTGTTTTGGCTAGAAGCAATCAGAATTACCCAAGTGTAGCTCCCGTGTCTCTAGGTGGTTTTTGGAGTCACAGAGTTCAGGAATTCTGATTCCCTACCCTAACCACCATCTTGGGTTCCCAAAGTTGTCATGATCATTAAAATCAATGAAAATCTAAGGAATTGTCACAGCAGAAAGGAAACTTAGGATCTGATGTGGTATACTAGTTGGGTCCTGGAACAGAACCAGGTCATTAGGTCATAAGTAAGAGCAACTGAGAACATTGTATATAGCAACACTGAATCAATACTTGTTTATTAATTGTAATAAATATACCACAGTAATTTAAAATTTTAATGACAAACTGAGTGTGGGGTAAATAGGAAACAGTGGTACTATCATCACTTTTACTTTTTGCAAATCTAAATCTATACTAAACAACAAAATATACGTAAAAGAAACTTTATCATGATTAATATCTAGGCAGTGGATTTGGGGAAATATTTCTTCATCACTATTTTGCTATGAGAATTAAACTTTTATACAAAAATACTGTGCTTAAAAATGACCCAACTTAGAAAGTGTAGATAATTACATGATATTGTGTGCAGCTGTTCTCCTGTGTCTGCTTTACATTGCTATAATTTATTTTCATTCTTTGTCTTATAACACAAGACATTCAGATGTATTTTATATTGCTGCATTTTATCAATCAGTAAAAAGCTGACATGATTTTGTGGAAAGAGGTATAATGTGAAAACACAATTAGAGCATCACTCTGTACAATATCTCTCAAATACTTTATATGCTGTGAGAATGTAAATGGTGAGAAAACAAAAAAAATTTTAAAAAGAAATTGTTTTGTATCTTGTGATGAACTTACCAGGATTCATCTCATCATACTTCTAGCCAGTACTTTTAAAAAATTTAATCATCTTAATTATTTATTTAATCATTTAGTGTTTTTGACAATACTGTTTTTTGAACTCAGGGCCTTTTACTTGCTAGGTAAATGCTCTACCACTTGAGCCATGCCTCAGCCCTTTTTGTTTTAGTGGGTTTTTGTTGTTTGTTTTTTTAGATAAGGTCTTCCACATTTCATAATCCTCTTACCTCAATCTCCTCATACCTGGGATTACAGGCCTGTGACACCATACCTGGCCCTTATTCTTTTATTTATAACAAAAGTTTCTTGTCTAAGGTGTGTGTGTATGTGTGTGTATTATTTATAAAGAGTTTTTCATATATGTATCAAATACACACCAAACTAATTTTTGAGGGTTCAGAAAACAGAGGTTGAAAGTAAGTATTTTAGGACAAGCTCTCCAAATTATCATTTTCTTCAAAATAATTGAACTACTTTAACTCATGATGAAGGTTAAGATTATTAGCATAATCATGGAAGTTTACTTGTTATGAGCTATTTTCAAAATATGTTGGTATTATTTTAATCTCTGGTAAAGAAGTACTAGGTCCTTTGCATGCTAGAATATTCTTAACAGCATCCCACTGATGTTTAAGCAATGCTCCTCAAAAGCTGTTATAGAAATTGTGATCATATAATATAGATTGATTGACAAGAAAAGGGTTTTGTAAAAGACTTTCTTGCTTTAGGTCTATTTTTTCTCTGTAAAATGATGCAGCCTATGTGTACAATTCAAAATTATTTTCATTTATAGGGAAATTATGCAGGCGCTTCATAAGTCTGGGACTGAGGTACAATGCACAAAAGTATAGAAAAATGAATACACACCTCAGCAAGGAAAAGTCCATTGTCAGAGATTTACCAAAGAAGCCATTATTTGTAAAGAAATTTTTTTTTCTCAGGTAAAAATAGGTCTACCTTATGACCCTGCTATAGAACTCTTGGCATGTATACAAATGGGTGTGAATCAAAACATAAGAGAGATGCCCACACAGCCATGTTTATCGCAGTTTTGTTCACAATAGTCAAGAAGTAGAGGCAGCCTGGGTGCCCAAAAACTGATGAGGATAAAGAAAACAATACTCCAAAGTATACACATGGAATGTTATTCATCCATAAAGAAGAATGAAATTATGTTGTTTGTAGGAAAATGAATGGAACTGGAGATCATAATATTGAGTGAAATAGGCCAAGTCCCCAAAGTCAAAAATCACATTTTCATATGTATGTGGAATGCAGATCTAACATGATAACAATAATGATGAAACTAGAACATGAATGTAAAAGGGGGACTATCAAGGGGTGTAGGCAATGGGAGGAGGGAGAAGATACCAGGTGGCAAAGAGGCTTATGTATGATGATAGCATAATGAAACCCCCAAATACTGTCTGAAAAAACAAGAGGTGCAGCTAAGGAAATATAATGGAGGAGATAAACTTGCTCAAAGTATATTGTATATATATATACAATATATACATATATATATGTATGTGTCTATGAAATTTTCACAGAGCAACTCCTTCTATTAATGGTTCCTAAAAATAAAAAATTCTGTTTTTCTTTCTTCACTTAAGCATAAATACAGAAATACACAGAATTTGCAACATAAATAGACACACAGAAACAGAGAAGCAGACACAGATTTCCAAGGGTTAGCCATTTTATTGTGTGAAGAATTCTCTCCCTCTCCTTTTTCTCTCTCTCCTCTCTCTCTATCTCTCTCTCTCCCCATTGTTTTTCTTAGTCTCATTATATAGAGGTTGCCTGAAAAGTGGTAGAAAGATGTGTCTCACATCTTATCCACTGAGTCAAGGGATCAGTCTTTGATGACATGAAATCTCAGAACCCAAGCTTATTTTGGTTGTTTGCTGATTCTTTTTCTTCAAGACAAAGTATTGACCTTTAGTTACCAACCATTTTTCACCTGCATGAAGAAGCAGTGATTCTCAAGAGACAGAAAATCTTAAGGAGGGCAAAAGAAATGTGGCAGTGGTGGGGCTTCTAGACATGACGTTTTGTACTGTAAAGTGCGTAGTTCCTGCAAACTAAGCACTAGGAAGTAGTAGCCGAGAAGAAAAAGAAACACACAAACAAACAAAATCTAATAGAAGTTCATGCTTGCTTAAAAACAATTTTCTTCATGTCAGAGATACAGATAATCAAATAGTAGGTTTTCAAGAGGATGCAGTATCTTTAGAGAGATGTGGAAGGTGAGAATTTGAAGGAAATTATAGATTGCACTTGGAGCTTTAGATAATAAATTAACCTTTATATGTAAACCAAAAAGTGAAATGCCAAGTGGACAGAGAGAAAAGTGAGTAATAGTGGTAACAATAGTTGTTTCTTCTTCCTATTTTTGTTACAACAAGAGCAGCCACCAAAATTTACTGGATACTGCAATTCTAATCACTGTTTTAGGGACTTCGCACATATTGTAGTATTTAATTCTTAAAATAACCAAGAAGTAGTTACTATTACCAATTTCATTTTATAGATCAAGAAACAGACACAGAGCTCTCATTTAATTTGACAAGGACACACAACTGGTAAACAGTAGTATTATAAATGTTAAGATAGCACGTGGGGTTCTAATTTGTTGTAAAGAATTTGAAATGCAGCCAGTCTTAGATTATTGATAGGATATGTGATTTTCACAAATTCCCACTGAATAAAATTTAAGTAACAACTTTATACTACCTAGCTGTGTGGTTTTTGAATAAAGACTCAATTTGAACTTTTAGTACTGCAGTGATCCTCTCACTTTTGTAGGGAAGATCCTCTATTTCTTTTAATGATATTTTATTTTTAAATTCTATAAAATTATCTGAATCTCTACAATCATAGATCTTTATTTTATTTTTAAATATGAAACTGTTAATGAGTTTTCTGTCTCCTGAGAGTTATCTAACTTCATGAAATCCAAGAATGCCATAACCTTTCTGGAAGTGTTTCTAATTGATTAGCAATTACAAGTAATTCAATTAAATGAGCTCATTTTTATTTTTAATGAAGTTGTTGCTGTAATAATTATTTCCTGAGTACTGTACTTCAAGCATCTAAATACCTTTCTTCTGTTGCCTAAATAATCCCTTTTAAAAATTAAAAACAATAACTTTATTTCAATAATGAATCTTTCCCTCACCCATAAAGATGTCAATAAACAACCCTTTTCTTACCTTTCTGACAAGCAGACACTATCATGTTATTTTCAGAGAAAAACAAGCATTCCATGGTTGTAAGTAAACATGGAGTAATATAGCAGGGATGAGATATATCGTCATTGCCACCACTTTCTTTTCCAGCATTCACAGACTGGCTGTAATAACTCTGACCATAGACAAATAGAGTTGGAAAGCATTTGAGAAAGGAATTGGTACACTCATTTCCTGTATAAATGTGAAGACCTGAAGGAAGAAAAGCATGTCTTAGATGAAAAAATTAAATATAGGCAGCAGATATGAAAAATGAGGGTTTGAGATAGGAAAGATCAAAATATTTGAAAATGGAAAATGTACAGCTACTAATAATTGGAGAGAAGAATTTAGGCAAATCTTACAGTTAGAATGGAGGTTAGAACTTTCAGGGTTATGTGTAATATTGCCTGCATGTATCCATATGTTCAATATATATATATAATTGTGTGGAGAATCAATGCATTTGGGAATATATGTTAATACTTAGGGAGATGATTAGCATGAAGAGAATCTTGAACATGGCACAGGAAATAAGATGAGCAGGTTAAAGTGAGTAGTGTGATTGTCCCAGAGCAAAGCAATGTATTATAGCAGCTGCAGGCACTTCCAGGGGATATAAGATGAATTGGTGATGCAAGTGTTTGAAACAAGGTCAATTTCCTCTATTTGTTAAGCCAGGTAGAAGAGGGAGAATGATTAATGGGTTAGCATTAGAAGAGATGCAGAAAACGGAGGAATGGTGTTCTGGTGGAACTATGGGCACAGGGGTGATTTAACTCAGTTTCTGCATCTTTTTACTCTTCACAGGAAGAAGACAGAGGAGTTATTCAAGAAAGGGTGCCGATAGCTGAAAAACAGTTTCATGACTGTTTTTCAGATATCATTTCCTAGCACTTTTCATGCATTTTCTAGCACTTTTGGACAGAGAAACTGTTCAGTCAGATGTACATTATTTAGCAAGGTTATTTAGTGTATCTGATGTGTTTGATGTAAGATTGGGGCATAGCAAAGATGCAAAATTGTCATCTGTATATTTTCATAAAGTATATATCCCAATATTATATTGAAATATTGTCAATATTTCACTTGACTTAAAATGGGAAGGCAACTCTTTTTAAAAAGAAAATATTTATAATTAAATATGGCTATAAAATCATTGTGAATCTTGGACATAAGAAAGGAAAACCTTCATGGAGTAGAGAAGTGAAAGATAATCAAGTAACAATATCAAAAAACCAAGAGAAAATAAAGTACATAAAAAAGGTGCTTCCAGGATCCAAGATGGCCACCAGAACACAGCCACAGACCTTCTGACCTCCTTGATCTAGGGACTTTGATAAGAAGCTGGAGCTACACTGGATTGCAGTAAAGCACCAGGGAGAGCTGAAACATCAGCACTCTGAATCCCTAGCTCATAGAAGGCCTCTCCACCCTACCATATACTAAAACAATAGCGGGTGCTGCATGCCAAGCCCCACCCCATAGGCCCCCAGAGCCGCTCCTCTGCATGACATGGGATCTCTGATCCTCTGGCCCTGCTCCTTTGCCCTGCCAGGGCTGTGCTACCCCAAACTCCCACCCCTCAGACCCACAGGATCTCCATGGGACAAGCTCTGAAGGCTGGGGATCCACAGACATTTATGATCTCTGCCAGGCCACACCCCTCCCAGGCCTGCATAGCCCTGCATGATCTCTGCTCTGCTGGGCCATGTACCCAAGGCCAGCCACGCTGGAGATACAAACATGCATGATCTCCCTTACACTAGGCCATGACCCCAAGTCCTGCACAGCTGGGCACAATATTCATTCCACAAGCCTGTGCCCCTAAGGCCTGCCAAGCCGGGGATCCACAGACACACAGGATCTCCACTCCACTGGCCTGCACCCTTCAGGCATGCCAAGCCCATGCTCCAAAGTCCCACTACTTCACCTCAGCTAAAGGCCTCTGCCCCAAGGCCAGTGGGACCCCACACACCAGTCACTTGCCACAGGAAGGCTCCAAACCTACCTAAGAGACACACACAGACAGGTCTGGATGCTAAAAAACTAGCATCAGAACAAGTAAGATGGCAAGTCTACTGTTCCAGAACTGGTGATTTTTTTTTTTTCCCCTTCTTTAAGGGATCTGCTGCCTGTTTTGCTGTTTGACCATCCACCATATCTACCATTTTTTTCTCTTTTCCTCTCTACTCTATTCCTTTTATCTTTCCATCTCTCTCTCTTTTTTACCCTTCTTTCTTGGTTTTGTTACTATTAATATTGTTACCCAGCTCATAATAAATTACACATAGTCCAAGGACAGAAATGTTACCTAGTGGAAATATGGTAAGAAGAAAAAGGGAAAGAAATCATTCTCCCCTCAAAAATAAAGTACTACAGGATTTAGGGCAAATGAAGAAAATGGATACCCAGATCCAGACTCCAGTGAAACAAAGATAAATTATACCAAGGAACCCAATGAAGCCCACAAGAACACCCTGGAAGAAGAAATCCTACAAGTAATGAATGAGAATTTCATAGAGATGTTAGTAGACATGGTCAACCAAAATGTACAGGAGGCACTCAAGAAATTCCAAGAGGACAAAAATAAAGAATATGAGAAAACACAAAAACAAATAAATGAAATCATAGAAGCACTTAATAAATGCCAAAATGAAACAGAGACCACACCATAAACAGAGAGATAAACGAATTAAGGTCATAACACTGAATGTTAAGGGACTAAATTCCCCCATCAAAGACACCAACTGGCAAACTGGATTAAAAAGGAAGATCCAACAATCTGCTGCCTACAGGAGACTCACCTCACTGACAGAAATAAGCACTGGCTGAGAATGAAAGGCTGGAAGATATACCAAACCAATGGTCCCTGAAAACAGACAGGTGTAGCAATACTTACCTCGGACAAAGTAGACTTCAAACCTACTTTGATCAAATGAGATAAAGAAGGACACTCCATACTAATAAAAGAGGAAATTGTTATCAACCTATATGCACCCAATGTCAATTGCACCCAACTTCATCACACATACTCTGAAGGACCTAAAAACATATATAAACTCCAACACAGTGGTAGTGGGAGACTTTAATACTCCACTATCACCAATAGATAGGTCATCCAAACAAAAAAATCAATAAAGAAATCCTAGTACTAAATCACACCATAGATCAAATGGATCTAGCTGATGTCTACAGAATATTTCATCCAACTTCTGTGCAATACACATTCTTCTCAGCAGCCCATGGAACCTTTTCCAAAATTGATCATATCTTAGGGCACAAAGCAAGCCTCAGCAAATATAAGAAAATAGAAATAATCCCATGCATTCTGTCTGACCACAAAGCATTAAAACTAGAAATCAACAACAAAAACAACAGTAAAAAACATGCAAACAATTGGAAGCTGAACAACACATTACTCAACAATGAATGGGTCACTGATGAAATAAAAGAGGAAATTAAAAGGTTCCTGGATGTTAATGAAAATGAAAACATGACCTACCGGAACCTATGGGACACAGCCAAGGCACTCCTAAGAGGAAAGTTTATAGCCGTGAACGCATATATCAAAAGGACAGAAAGAACTCAAATCAATGACCTAATACTACAACTGAAACTCCTAGAAAAACAAGAACAAACAAATCCCAAAACAAGCAGATGGAAAGAAATAATTAAAAAAAGGGCTGAAATCTATGAAATAGAAACCAAAAAAGCCATACAAAGAATCAATGAAATAAAAAATGTTGGTTCTTTGAAAAACTAAATAAGATTGACAGACCCCTGGCAAACCTGACTAAAATGAGGAAAAGGAGAGATAACAACAAACACCATGGTAATCCAGGAAATCATCAGAGACTACTTTGAGAGCCTATATGCTAATAAATTTGAAAATCTCAAAGAAATGGACAGATTTCTAGAAACTTACAACTACCCAAAACTGAATCAAGAGGATATTAATCACCTGAATAGATCTATAACACAAAAAGAAATTGAAGCTGCCATCAAGAGTCTCCCAAAAAAGAAAAGTCCAGGACCTGATGGATTCACTGCTAAATTCTATCAGACATTTAAAGAAGAACTAATACTTACTCTCCTTAAACTGTTCCACAAAATAGAAAGGGAAGGAACACTGCCTAACTCATTTTGTGAAACCAATATTGTTCTCATCCCAAAATCAGACAAAGAGACCTCCAAAAAGGAGAACTACAGGCCAATTTTCCTAATGAACATCAGTGCAAAAATCCTCAATAAAATAATGGCAAACCGAATCCAACAATACATCAGAAAGATCATTCACCACAACCAAGTTGGCTTTATCCCAGGGATGCAGGGTGGTTCAACATATGCAAATCTGTAAATATAATGCAGCACATCAATAGAAGCAAAGACAAAAACCACTTGATCATCTCAATAGATGCAGAAAAAGCCTTCGCCAAGATTCAACACCACTTTGTGATAAAAGCTCTAAGAAAACTAGGAATAGAAGGAATGTACCTCAACATTGTAAAGGGTATTTATGACAAACCTACAGCCAATATCATATAATGGTGAAAAACTGCAACCGTTCCCCCCAAAATCTGAAACTAGATCCATGTCTATCACCCTGTACTAGTATCAACTCAAAATGGATCAAGGACCTAAATATCAGACCTGAAACTCTGAAGTTACTACAGGAAGGAGCAGGAAACACTCTGGAACTAATAGGTATAGGCAAAGACTTCCTCAATAGAACCCCAGCAGCCCAGCAACTAAGAAAAAGGATGGACAAATGGGACTTCATAAAATTAAAAAGCTTCTGCACAACAAAAGAAATGGTCTAAACTGAAGAGACCACCTATAGAGGGGGAGAAAATATTTGCCAACTATACATCAGACAAGGGACTGATAACCAGAATATACAGGGATTTGAGAAACTAAACTCTCCTAAAATCAATGAACCAATTAAAAAATGGGCAACTGAACTAAACAGAACTTTTTCAAAAGAAGAAATTGAAATGGTCAAAAAACACTTGAAAAAATGCTAACCATCTCTGGTCATAAAGGAAATGCAAATCAAAACCATGCTAAGATTCCATCTCACCCCTGTTAGAATAGCCATCATCTAAAACATCACCAACAAGAAGTGTTGGCGAGGATGTGGGAAAAAAGGAACCCTCATACACTGCTGGTGGTAATGCAAAGGACATATTCCATATAGAATATTTGAAAGTACTATAGAAGAAACTAGTTTTATAAGGAGAACAAGTGAGAAATTAAATCGATAAATTGCATTGATAATCCATGTAATTATATAAATTTTTTGTGAAAATTTAAGGAAAAAAGCCCCCTAAAAGCATAATAGATGCATATGTCATAGAATTTAGTAGAATAGTAAAAATGAAGATAAAAGAAGTTCAATCAGTGTAAGAGAATACAAGGAAAGAAGAACTAAAAAAAATATTAAATACAAAACACAGAAGGTTCATTTCATGGAAATTCATACAAATCAAAAACAAGAAATATGAATAAGCATACCCTTAAAAAGCAGAAATTCCTTGTGGATTAAGAGCTAAATGAAATCTAAATAATTCCAAATAAATCCACAACAGTAAAAATATAAGCACATATATTTCTTCACATTCTGAGGCTCTATTTGGATAAAAAAAGACTCTCTTAATGATAGAGTAAATGTCTTAAACTGAATTTGCATCGAGTTGAAATTCTGAAACTGGAGACAAGATGCACAATCAATTTCTCTTAAGGTGTTTTTACTGCAAAGCACAGGAGAAATAGTGGTTAGTTATTAGAAAAGTGAGGACAATAACAGCACTTTTTAAAAGAAGGATGAACAAGAAGATTGTTCATAGAAATCAGAAAAGACTAAAAATATTGGAGAGGAGGGGAAAATGTGGAGAATTGTTGCAACAATATTTTACATGGACAGTAGAGTTTGCTCAGTTTGTGAATGAAAATATAGAATTTTAATATAACAGTTAAATCAAGAAAATAACCCTTATAGGAAATAATTATAAAAAGTATATGTAAGAGCTTAAATGGACAGAGAAATAAGGTAACTGTTTTAATTCATGATGGTTCATGAACAAGTACTTAAAATATTACTAAATTGGTAAACAAACTCAAACTTTAAAGAGAGATGTAACAATAAATATTGACTCATCTGTTGATGAACACTTAGACTAATTGCATAACTTGGCTATTGAGAATAATGCTGCAATAATGCAGGTGTCTCTTCTGAATGCTGACTTTGATTCCTTGTGTATATGCCCAGGAGTGCATAGCCGGATGATACAGTAGTTATAGTTTTAGATTAAGAAAACAAACAAAATCAAAAATTACCCTTTCAAAAACAACAAATTACAGTACTTTTCCCAATGAAATACAAGGATATAATTGCATATAATATAATAAATGTTAACAAAGAAGGATCTTGCATTATATTATGTGAACAATTAGAGTTGCAGAAAAATATGTATTAAATTCTGAGTGCACTGGTATTCAAGGTAGCAGATTGCAGTTACCACATCTGAAAGTCCTTACAAACCTGAAAGAAAACATCAGGTTCATGGATACAGGGTAGGTATGTGGTCAAATTAATTCACTACAAAACAAAGTGCCAGTATAAGAATAGACTGTAGCTAGAGAGACCAACCTCTAAGAAAACCTGTAAAAGCACAAATCCACCACAGGCCTGTTCCATCCTGGGTGACAGACTGAATTTTGTTCAGTGGCATTTTTGTTTCTTCATGGCTGGACCTGAGTTGTCTCCCACTCACAAAGACCAACCATTATGTTAAACATTGACACACAGGCCTAAGAATCTAATGAAAATGCAAATGCAATCTATGTAACCTATGGGATACAGCAAAGGCAGTGCTAATGGTAAAGTTTATAGCCATGAATGCCTACAAAAACAAAACAAAAACAGAAAACCAGAGATCTCAAATAAATAACTCAATGCTGCAATTCAAGCTCCTAGAAAGTAAGAACAAGCTAAACCCAAAATTAGTAGAAGGAAAGAAATCCCACTGCACCAAGAATTGATGAAGCAAAATTTGGTTTTTTGAAAAGATATAAATAAGCTGATAAACCCTTGGCCAATATAATAGGAGGAGGAGGGAAAAGATTCAGATTAATAAAATTAGAGAGGAAAAAGGGTCATCAAAACAAATCCCAATGAAAACCAGAGAATCATTAAGGAATACTTTGAATATCTATATTCAAAAAAACCTGGGATTCCAAGATGGCAGCTAGAGGGAGGAAGCAGAAAGCGAGCCTCCTGTAGTGAAATCTTGAAGAGATGCTGGAGACACACTTTGCAGGCATAATCACTGAGAAGAGGCATAACTTTGACCCCTCCACACCTCCAGCCAGCACAGAGAATCTCCACTTCACATTAAACGGAGAAACCAGGAAGGCTCCCGGGCCACCAGTCGCCCGCGCCCAGATGGCTTGGGAAGATGCGGACCAGGTGAGCTTCGTGGTACTGTGGTACTCCCACAGACAAGCCTGGGCCAGAGTAGCATAGTCCCCTGGACAGACTGACCTCCACCTGGGGAAAAAAGAGAAACTGAGTAATAAGCAATAAGAACAAATAAGACACATGGGAAAGAGGGTGGGGTGCACTGAATGCCAAAGATTAGGGGAAGGGAATCCTTCCCAGGACTGTAAATAAACAAGCCGGGTGGGCTGGAGAGGCTCTGACAGGAGTGGGGGCAGGGTGCGCGCCCAGCATCCAGGAGCTGGAAAGCTGGTGAGAGTGTGGAGGGAGGAAAACTCCACAGGAGAGGAGGGAAGACCCACTTCCCACATGAACTGTAAACACGCATGGCAGCTGGCAGGAGCAGCAGCACTGCCCAGTAATCAGGAGCAGGAAAGCTTGTGAAAGTGGCGGTGGGAGGAGAACTGCACAGGAGGTGGGGAAGACCCACATCCCACATGAACTGTAAATAAACACACAGGCCTGACAACGTGGGTGCAGTGTCACTTTTCCCAGTGTGCTTGGAAAGGGAAAAGCCTGTAGCAGAGGCTCCAGCACAGGAGAATTCTGAACAAACAAAGCCTGCGGGGCCAGGTGAGTGCTAAGCTCACCCCAGAGATCTGCATAAACAACGCCTCCAGCAACAGCAGGCTGACAGCAGAGGGCAAGCAAGCCACAGCTGCAGATACCATTCTCAGAACTGTCTCCAGACTCTTTTTTTTTCTTTTTCTCCCTACCTTTGATGAGAGAACAACCGAATTACACCTGCAAGTGGAAAAACTTACTGCAACTGTATTGCATTTGAACTTGGGACATTTGGTGGGTTTTTTTTTTTGTGTGTGTGTGTATGTGTGTGTAGTTTTGTTCTGCTTTATGTGTCCCCTTTGATGAGACAACTACAGAACAACATGTGAGGCACCATCTCCAGGATTGGAGACTGAGATGGACACCCAAATTATTAAGACTGAAACTTCATTAAATTTGAACTTGAAGGTTTTTTGGTTTTTTTTTTTAATTTTCTATTTCCCATTTTATTTTAATTCATTTTTATATATAGATATTTCTTTCATTTACTTATTTTTCATTTTTATTCTTATCTATTTTTTTTTATTTTTGATTTTCAATCCTCTGTCTCTCTAATGTCTGTTCAGCTTACTGTCAATTAGTACACTAACTCTCCCTGTTTATACCTTTGAAACTTTCTTGTCTGAAACCTTGTTCTGCTTTCTTCCTCTTGTCTGTGTATTTGTTTTTCCCTTTTCTTTAACTTCTTGCTTTCCATCTCAGCTCACCCTTCCATTCTAAATATTACCATTGTTATTATTACAAGCTAGAAAATACTTAATTGCACACAGTACAGGGACAGTAACAAAACCAAAGACACTGATGGGAAGACAGAAAAAACAGGGAAACCAGTTTCCCCACAGCAAAAAATTAGTACAGGAACCAGAGGGAAATGAAGAGAATGGAAACTCAGATCCAGACTCTAACAAAATGAAGATAAACTATGCCAAAGGACCCAATGAAGCCCACAAGAATAATTTAAAAGAAGACATACTACAAGTATTCAATGAGAATTTTATAGAGATGATACTGGTTAGGTTAGAAGGAAAGTACCTCAACATTATAAAAGCTATATATGACAAACCTACAGCCAGCATTATACTTAACGGAGAAAAACTGAAACCATTCCCTCTAAAATCAGGAACCAGACAAGGATGCCCACTATCTCCACTCCTATTCAACATAGTACTGGAATTCCTATCCAGAGCAATTAGGACACTAACAATGAGCAAACTGATAAAGAATGTATGAAAAACAATTCCATTTACAATAGCCTCAAAAAAAATCAAGTACCTAGGTGTAAACCTAACAAAAGATGTGAAAGACTTCTACAAGGAAAACTTTACACTTCTGAAGAAAGAGATTGAGGAAGACTATAGAAAGTGGAGAGATCTCCCATGCTCATGGATTGGTAGAATCAACATAGTAAAAATGTCGATACTCCCAAAAGTAATCTACATGTTTAATGCAATTCCCATCAAAATTCCAATGCATTCATTAAATAGACTGAAAAATCTACTGTTAAATTTACATGGAATCACAAGAGGCCATGAATAGCCAAGGCAATACTCAGTCAAAAGAACAATGCAGGAAGTATCACTATACCTGACTTCAAACTATATTACAAAGCAATAACAATAAAAACAGCATGGTACTGGCACAAAAACAGACATGAAGACCAGTGGAACAGAATAGAGGACCCAGATATGAAGCCACACAACTATAACCAACTTGTCTTTGACAAAGGAGCTAAAAATATATGATGGAGAAATAGCAGTCTCTTCAACAAAAACTGCTGGGAAAACTGGTTAACAGTCTGCAAAAAACTGAAACTAGATTCATGTATATCACCCTATACCAAGATTAATTCAGAATGGATCAAGGATCTTAATATCAGACCCCAAACTCTTAAGTTGATACAGGAAAGAGTAGGAAATACTCTGGAGTTAGTAGGTATAGGTAGGAACTTTCTCAACGAAACCCCAGCAGCACAGCAACTAAGAGATAGCATAGATAAATGGGACCTCATAAAGCTAAAAAGCTTCTGTTCATCAAAAGAAATGGTCTCTAAACTGAAGAGAACACCCACAGAGTGGGAGAAAATATTTGCCAGCTATACATCAGACAAAGGACTGATAACCAGAATATATAGGGAACTTAAAAAACTAAATTCTCCCAAAACTAATGAACCAATAAAGAAATGGGAAGTGAACTAAACAGAACTTTCTCAAAAGAAGAAATTCAAATGGCCAAAAAACACATGAAAAAATGCTCACCATCTCTAGCAATAAAGGAAATGCAAATTAAAACCACGCTAAGATTCACCTCACTCCTGTTAGAATAGCCATCATTAGCAACACCACCAACAACAGGTGTTGGAGTGGATGCAGGGAAAAAGGAACCCTCTTTACACTGTTGGTGGGAATGTAAACTAGTACAACCACTCTGGAAAAAAATTTGGAGGCTACTTAAAAAGCTAGACATTGATCTACCATTTGATTCAGTAATACCACTCTTGGGGATAGACCCAAAAGACTGTGACACAGGTTACTCCAGAGGCACCTGCACACCCATGTTTATTGCAGCAGTATTCACAATAGCCAAGTGATGGAAACAGCCAAGATGCCTCACCACTGACGAATGGATAAAGAAAATGTGGTATCTATACACAATGGAATTTTATGCAGCCATGAAGAAGAACAAAATATTATCATTTGCTGGTAAATGGATGGAATTGGAGAACATCATTCTGAGTGAGGTTAGCCTGGCCCAAAAGACCAAAAATCTTATGTTCTCCCTCATATGTGGACATTAGATCAAGGTTAAACACAACAATGGGATTGGACTTTGAGCACATGATAAAAGCGAGAGCATACAAGGGAGGGGTGAGGATAGGTGAGACACCTAAAAAATTAGTTAGCATTTGTTGCCCTTAATGTAGAGTAACTAAAGTAGATACCTTAAAAGCAACCGAGGCCAATAGGAAAAGGGGACCAGGAACTAGAGAAAAGTTTAGATCAAAGAGAATTAACATAGAAGGTAACACACACACACCGGAAATCAATGTGAGTCAACTCCCTGTATAGCTATCCTTATCTCAACCAGCAAAAACCCTTGTTTCTTCCTGTTATTGCTTATACTCTCTCTTCAACAAAATTAGAAATAAGGGCAAAATAGTTTCTGCTGGGTATTGAGGGGATGGGGGGAGAGGGAGGGGGCAGAGTGGGTGGTAAGGGAGGGGGTGGGGGCAGGGGGGAGAAATGACCCAAGCTTTGTATGCACATATGAATAATAAAAGAAAAAATAAAACAAACAAACAAACAACAAAAAAAAAACCTCCCAGTACACCAGCAGCCAGTCGTTAGATTGTGAACCAGTACCATATTTCACAAAATCCTTTTGGTGTTTGTTATAATTCTTTTTCATTTTTTTATTCATTTAAACCAACTTTTATGTATTTTATATATGTCATATGATCACATTGGTCAATATGTACTACTCTAACCAATAGAACTAGCTAACATTGTGAATCTGTTCTGTTTTCTTTTTTGGTCACCCTGGAGTTTGAACTCAGGGCTTCCCACTTGCTAGGAAGGTTCTTTATCCCTTAAACCACACACACACACCAGTTCTTTTTGCTTTGGTTATTTTTGGGATAGGGTCTCTTGTTGGTGCCCAAGTTTGCCTGGACCATAATTCTTTTATATGTACTTCCTGCATGACTGAGATGTCAGGCTTGTGACACTATGCCCAGCTTTTTATTGGTTGAGATGGGGGGTCTCATGAACTTTTTGCCCAGACCGGCTTAGAACCATAATCTTCCCAAACTCTGTCTACTCAGTAGGTAGGATTACATGTTTGAGCCACTAGGTCCAACTGAATCTGTTCTTAATGACTTAAACATAAGTTGTAGCACTTTGCACTGTGAGCATCTTGCACATATCTGTATTGTCCAAGTGTAAGAATTTATTGCAACTTACTAGAAATATACATTGCAGACCGGCAGAGTGTGCAAGAAACTATTTTGTGGGATTGGTATACATCAGTGAGCAAAAAAGTCAAACATTACTTTCCATAAAATGTGAAAAAATATGCACTGTGTTAAAATTGTATTGAAAAAAATAATCATGTACTTGCTTTTCTACACTCTAGTGTATTTAATATTCTTGGAGAATTTGTAGATATTACGAATTCATAGATAAAGATGCAAATACAGATGGAAACTGACCTGCTTTCTGGGATTGCAGAGTGTCAGGCTGTACTGGGAATTAGAAACCTGCAGATGATGGACGGTGACAGCATTGTTTCACTTTAATGAAATGGCTATTGAAACTTGCAAGGGGGAAGATGACCAGGGGGAACTGATCACTTTTGCCTTTGGAAGAAGAAAAAGATTTGCAAAACTATACAAGGAAGAACTAAACTCATGACTTCATTTTGAATTTCATTAATCTGTTTCATGAAAATCTATCTCATTGTCAAGCAGGTCGATGGTCACTTTGGGAAAATGCTTTACTTCTTCAAAATGAAACCATTGCGTTCATTATCCTGAAAATAATGAGGATAAAGTGATGTTCTACTTCTGCAGAATTACTAACAAGAGGAGCAAATCTATGGAGAGTCCAGCATGAAGAGGCCAAAATATTTCAGGGCTGGAAACATTCTTGCCTTGTGGGGCAAGTTTTCTTTGTGAATTTATTTCTAAGAACAGTGACCCACCCAAGAGCAAAATGGTATTGTGAATTTTCACGCAGAATTTACTCTTGGGGTAAAGACAGAGAAAGTTTAAAAATTGTGACTATGTAAATGAAATGGCCAAAAAGAAATATCTATGGAAAACTCATACTCCTAAAAACAGTCAAATGATTTTTTTTAATCTCAGGCTCCAATCTTTCCATAGTCACAATTAATATCTAGTTGAATATAAAGAAAGCAGGGAAACAACAGATGAAAATTACCTGAGTCTCCTTCCTTTGGAAAGCATTCAAAATCCGGCTAAACTTCACTCTTTGGATATTAAAATATAGACATTGCTTAACAGAAAATTATTTTTCGGGTAAGAATATTTAAGCACTTTTAAAGTGAGTACTTCATTAGTAATCATTGTTTTTCTTTTGAAAATCCTTGGGCAGACAATTTTTGTTTGTGGAATATAGTCAAATAAATCATTTTGATGTTCAACAAAGCTCATATTATTATACTTTGCCTTTACAAAGCCTTGACGCTTTGTCTTTGAAATGACTGTATTTTCTTTTGCATCACAGGTGCTTATTTTCAGCCTGGCTTTCCTGCATTAACTCTTGCATCTGTGCAGTGGGTAGAACAGGCTGTGTATCAGCTCCAACCTTTTAATGACAGGGATCACAGGCTAAAAAAACACAGCCTCTAATGCCAGTGGCAGCATGGGGGAGGCAGAAAATGAGGACAAATTCTGCTGCTGGCCTGATACGTTTCCTTAAAAATATACCATGATATTCTTGGCAGTTATTCTTGTGGGGTTCAAAAGAGAATTTAGAAAATTTGAAATCCACTTCTTGTTTTCTATTGTCTTAAATTAAGTTCTTATACAAAACAGGTGAAATAGAAACACTACTCACATCTGATTTTAAGGGCGAAAATACACAATAAGTAAATGAATGAAGTAGAAATTACTAATGAGAAAATAAGAGGAAGCATGCTTTTTAAAAAAATTTCATTGTTAGCTATATTTTTTCCAAATATTTTTTGAGATGTAATTGGCAGCAAAATTAATTCAGGATTTAGTTCTTTGGCTAGCTACAAAAGGAGAACATAAATTATTAATTACAGGATTTTAATTATAAGCTCATTTGAATCCAATTTTCTTCTGTTTTTATCATTTATTAAATCTGTGTGAAAATACAACTAACCATACTGTTGACCCACAGATTGCAGGATTTAAAATTAAACTGGTCTAACACAGAAATTAGACAGAAGTAATTTATAAAGTTTTCTTGTTTTATGTCTCTTATCCTTAAGATTAATTATTGGCTAATAAAAAATTGGCTTTCCCTTTTTAGCTTTGACATGAAAAGAGCTTAAACGTATTACAGCCTACAACAAGAAAAAGCTGGGAATGGCACAGTGGTTCACATCTATAATTCCAGCTATGTGGGAAGTTTGAAATAGGAGAATGGTGGTTTGAGGCCAATCTGAGAAAAATAGTTAAAAAGACCCTATCTTTTAAAACAAGCTGAGTGTTGTGGTGGTACACATGTATAAACCCACTACTCTAGAGGCATAGGTAGGAGGATTGAGGTCTTAGACAAGCATGGGCAAAAAGTGTGAGAGAAATTATCTGTAAAATAACTAGAGCAAAAAAAGGGTGGAGGTGTGGCTGAAGTGGTTGAGTGCTAGTCCCTGGGTTCAAAACTCCAATACCACCACCAAAACAAGCAAACTAGCAAAGTTAACCCACAACAACATTAGCAAACAGCTGGACAGGCATGAAAACCAATGGCTCTTCTTAGACCTGTCGGAGAAAGGATTTCCATAGGCAGGCAGAGAAAGTCTAAGTTGAGACATGTTCACCTGGAACAAGAGCAACTGGAAACATAAAATGGTTAGTACACTTAAATGTCCACTGAATTTCTCTCCTGAAAGTGACAAAGCACTACAGCCATTGTGCAGTCTTAGAGCACCCAAATTATTTCCTGGATTTTAATTCAGTGAACTTGCCAGTTTCTTATGGTAAAAAACAAAAACAAAAAGAAAAACAAAGAAAGAAAAAGAAAAGAAAAATTAGTCTCAGGAGGCAGGCGCAGTGGAAGAAAAACCATTGTGAAATAGTCCTGGTGCCTGCTTCTGAACAAAGATTTATTTTCCAGGAAGAAAGTCTTTACCAGAGCCTTGTCCCAAAACAGTGGATGTAGGGCATCTCTGCCACTTCTGCCTGCTCTAGGTTTTGTCCTGCCTATAGAAGGAGGAGTCATATAAGAATTTACACATGTAATACCATAGATAGAGACAATAAAGTACTGAGATTTAAATAGAATACTATAAAATGCCTCCTGCTCAGACATCTTACCACTGTATCAACGGAGGGTTTGTGTCTTAGCTAATGTAGACCAAGGAACTGTATGACACACTTTTTTCTAGGACTACTTAGTGAAATACAAAACCAGAACAGTGAGGCAAGAACAGTATAGGAATGAAAAGCCCCTGGAATCTATAGCTACTGCAAAAATTGAACACAGCCCAAATTCTAGACAGACCAAAATAAATCTTCTTATTACTGGCTCATTTACCTGAATTATTGTTACTGGAAACAACATGTCTGGCTTTCAACCAAAAGACACAAAGCATCCTAAAGGCAAAAAGACAGTATTCAAAGACAAAACCAGTATCAAAATAGAAATCAGATATGAGAATGATGTCACCAACACGGCAGAAGTTACCAGTTTTCATTGCCCCATAATCACCCCAAATTAAATAATTATCTACAAACCAGAATCTCTCAGAGATACTTAAAAGGCCTATTAAATTCTCTTTGGCAACACAGTAGAGTAAAAACAGGGAAAAACATTGAAAGATAGGAACTGTTACTTGAAATAATGAGCCTACACATGGAAAGACAAAGGACCTAAAGCAAGGTATTTAACATGTGATATCAAAACAAGTGTTGTGGCAATGGACTAAAAGTGTACGGTTATTTTATGTGACCATGTTCAGTTACCAGCTTAAAATAGCCTGTTATAACTATAAGATGTTTTATGTAAGCTTCATGGTATTGACAAAAGAAAAACCGACCCATATCAGATATGCAAATAATAAAATGAAAGAATCAAGGCATGCAACTGGAAAAGTCACCTAATCACAAAGTAAGACTTTAAGAGTGGAAGAAAGGAGCAAAGGATCTAAAAGAAAAACAGAAAAGAATTAGCAATAAATTATTTTTCTTTTTTTGTCAGCACTGGGGTTTGAACTCAGGACCTCACACTTGGTAGGCAGGTGCTCTTACCACTTAAGCCTCTCTTACCTTGTACTAGTATCAACTCAAAGTGGATTAAGGACCTTAATGTAAGACCTGATATTTTGAAGCTAGTGCAGGAAAGAGCAGGGAATACACTGGAACTAATAAGCATAGGCAATGACTTCCTAAATAGAATATAAATGGCTCAGCAACTAAGAAAAAGGATTGACAAGTGAGACTACATGAAACTGAAAAGCTTCTGCATAACAGATGAAATAGTCACCAAATCGAAGAGGCAGTCCACAAAATGGGAAAAAATCTTTTTCAGCTATACATCAGACAAGGGATTAATAAATAGAATACACAGGAAGCTCAAAAAACTAAACTTCAAAAAATCAATCATTCAACAAAGAAATGGGCAAATGAGCTGAACAGAGCGTTTTCAAAGGAAGAAGTCCAAATAACTAAAATACATTGTGAAGAAATGCTCAACATCCCTGGCCATAAAGGAAATGCAAATTAAAACCATGTTAAGATCCCACCTCACTCCTGTAGAACCACTACCATTAAGAACACACATGCACAGGAAATTAATGTGAGTCAACTCCCTGTATAGCTATCCTTATCTCAACCAGCAAAAACCCTTGTTCCTTCCTATTATTGCTTATACTCTCTCTTCAACAAAATTAGAAATAAGGGCAAAATAGTTTCTGCTGGGTACTGAAGGGGTAGGGGGGAGAGGGAGGGGGTGGAGTGGGTGGTAAGGGAGGGGGTGGGGGCAGGGGGGAGAAATGACCCAAGCCTTGTGTGCACATATGAATAATAAAACAATAATAATAATAAAAAAGAAAACAAACAACAACAAATTTGGCGAGGACGTGGGGAAAAAAGGAACCCTCATATACTGCTGGTAGGAATGTAAGCTAGTGCAGCCACTATAGAAAACAGTATGGAGGCTCCTTAAAAAATTAAAATTGAACTGCTGTATGACCCAGCAATATCCCTTCTAGGGATGTACTTGAAGGAATATAAGTTAAGACACTTGCACACTGATGTTTATTGCGGCACTGTTCACAATAGCCAAGCAATGAAAACAACCCAGAAAAAAGTCCTACAACTGATGAATATATCATGTTTTCTTACTGTGTATGCATATATATAAAACCACTTCATCATCTAGAACATTCTTGAGGCCAGTTTCCATCCTTCTCAACTTTTTTTTTTATATCCTAAATTCTACCTTAAACAACGTAAGTTTGGGGGAAAGTGTACTATGATTCTTTTGGAACTCAATGAAACATTACTCAATTCTCAGAATTCTTTCTCAATTTCCTCATTTGGAATTAATATAATATTTAAAACAGCCTTACATTTGCACTTTTACCAAAGTGCCTACAATATGTCTGTGGCTTAGGCATATGTCTGTCTCTTGCATTAGTTTATAAACTCACAGGGACAAAAACTGCACATTAAAATGCTTATTTCCTGTGTCTTGCTTTGTACTTAACTGAATTTTGTTTAGGTGAGAACTGTTCTAACTGAGACTGGTTTTCCGTGTTTTGTGCCATATCTCTTCCTCTACCTTTTAGGCAGAGATAATGGCTTTCTATGTGCACAATTTTCAGAGGCACCTGAGGTTGAGTAACTACAGCATCTGGGATGGAGTAAGGGTTGAAACAAGGAAAAAAAAAAAAACCTTTGAGATAACAGTCCTGTAGATAAGGGTCAATTTTTCTGTATATAGAGAAATTTAATAAAGAAGTCTATATTTCTTGTTCTTTCTTGTTCTTCTACATTTTTGTTCCAAATGTTAGATGCTTAGGTTCAATAAAGCAGAATCTGCAGACTTTTTAAATAAAAAAAATACAGTATAAGGAGTAGTAACACAACTGGATAAAAGACTGAGTTTCAAAAGAATATAAATCACCTTTGAGGAAAGAAAAACAAAGAATTTGGAGACTGAAACCAAGAAATGAAAAGTAGATGTGGCCTATGTATAGTTAAGATATTTTGGCCCAGTGAAGGCACATAAGCCATATATGATGTTAGGTATTTTGGAAGATCAGCTTTGGCCTCACTTCCAGAGGAGCTTATGAAATATGAAAACACATTATTTTGTTCCAAGTTGTAAATTATCAAGATACTTTTGCAAACTGTTATCCAAATTATGTGCATTATTGATAACTCCCTGCATAGTATTGTCCTTCCATACAAGAAAGCATTTTAAAGAATGAAGAAAATAGCTGCTGAGAAGCATGTGTATTCTGTAGTTTTTGGGTAGAATATTTTAGGGCATAAGGAAGTCTCAAGAAATAAAGGAAAGTTAAAATAACCTCCTATATTTTATCAGATGACAGTGGTATAAAACCAGCAGTCAATGACAGCAGGAACTTCAGAAAATATTCTAACATGGACACTGAACAATTTAGTTTTGAATGATCTTTGGGTCACTGAAAAAACAAGGGAGGTAATTTTAAAAATCCTAGAAGCAAATGAGAATGACATAAAACTCAGAGAACCTTTGGGACACAGCAAAGGCAATACTGAGAGAAGATATATAGCCATGAATGCCTACATTAAAAAAACAGAGAAATTTCAAATAATAACCTAATGGAGCATTTCAAAGACTTAGATAAATGAGAACAAGCCAAACATAAGAGCAATAGACAAAAAGATATAACAATGGTCAAAACAGAAATTAATAATATGGAAAACTAAAAGAGCTATAAAAAGAATCAGTGAAATAAGAAGTTAGTTCTTTGAAAAAATATACAACATTGACAAACTATGAACCAAACTAACTTAAAGAAAGAGGGAGAGTACCTAAATCAAGAGAATTAGAATTGAGAAAGTGTATCATCACAACAAATACCAAAGAAATGCAGAGGATCATTAAGGAATACCTTGAAAACCTATAGTCTCATAGACTGGAAAAATCTATATGAAATCAATAAATGTCTAGATGCATGTGACTTACCAAAATTGAGTCAAGAGGTATAAACCACCCAAACAGAACAACAATGAAATTGACATAGTAATAGTATCTCAACAAAAAGCCCAGAACCAGATTGATTCTCTTCTGAATTCTACCAGACTTTTACAAAGCTAACACCAATGCTCCTCAAACTATTTTACAAAACAGAAAGGGAAGGAATGCTACCAAACTCATTTTCTGAAGCCAGTATTTTCATGATACCGAAGTCAGATAAGGACACAACAAAGAAGATAATTATACATTTCCCTGATGAACATAAATGCAGAAATTCTTAACAAAATATTGATAAACCAAATTCAACAATACATTATAAATCTTACACACTGTGATAAAGCCAGTTTTTTCCAAGGATGATTCAACATATGTAAATCAATTAACTTTATGTAGCACATAAACAGAATAAAGGACAAAAATTACATGATCATCTCAATAGATGCAGGGGATGTTGACAAATTCAACATCCCTTCATGATAAAAACCTTGAGTATGGTTAGAGGGAACTTACCTCAACATAGTAATGTTATATATGATAAAACTATAGCTAATATCATCCTTAATGGGAAAAACTGAAACAATTTTCTCTAAAGTCAGGAATGAGACAAAGGTGTCTACTCTTTTCATGCTGTTGAATACAGTACTAGAACACTTAGAGCAATAAGGCAAGAGGAAGAAATAAAAGGAATATAAATAGGAGAGGAAGAAGTAAATTATCCCTATTTGTAGGTGATATAATCTTATAATTAAATGACCCTACCAAAGTCTCTACCAAAAAATTCTTAAATCTGATAAATACTTAAAAAAAAGTAAGAGGACACAAAAACAGTACTTTTCCTATATACCAATAATGAACAGGCTGAGAAAGAAATCAGGAAAACAATTCCATTTATAATAGGCTCCAAAAATTAAATACCTAAAAGTAAACTTAAGTACAGAGGTGAAAAAACTCTATAATGAAAATCAAACTAAAACATTGATTTTTGACAAAGACTCCAAAAATCCACACAAGAAAACATAGTCTCTTCAACAAATGGTATTAAGAAAACTAGATGTGCACATTGTGAAGACTGAAACTAGACCCCTATCTCTCATCTGGTACAAAAATCAATTCCAATTAGATCAATGATCTTAATGTAAGACCCTAAACTTTTAAAAAAAATTTTTTAAAAATTTTTATTGTTTTATTATTCATATGTGGATACAATGCTTGGGTCATTTCTCCCCCCGCCCCCACCCCATCTCTGACACCCACTCTGCCCCCTCCGCCTTCCCCCCACCCCCTTGATGCCCAGCAGAAACTATTTTGCCCTTATCTCTAATTTTGTTGAAGAGAGAGTATAAGCAATAATAGGAAGGAACAAGGGTTTTTGCTGGTTGAGAAAAGGATAGCTATACAGCGAGTTGACTTACATTAATTTCCTGTGCATGGGTGTTACCTTCTAGGTTAATTCTTTTTGATCTAACCTTTTCTCTAGTTCCTAGTCCCCTTCTCCTATTGGCCTCAGTTGCTTTTAAGGTATCTGCTTTAGTTTCTCTGCGTTAAGGGCAACAAATGCTAGCTAGTTTTTTAGGTGTCTTATCTATCCTCACACCTCCCTTGTGTGCTCTCGTTTTTATCATATGACCAAAGTCCAATCCCTTGTTGTGTTTGCCCTTGATCTAATGTCCACATAAGAGGGAGAACATACAATTTTTGGTCTTTTGGGCCAGGCTAACCTCACTCAGAATGATGTTCTCCAATTCCATCCATTTACCAGTGAATGATAACATTTCGTTCTTCTTCATGGCTACATAAAATTCCATTGTGTATAGATACCACATTTTCTTGATCCATTCCTCAGTAGTGGGGCATCTTGGCTGTTTCCATAACTTGGCTATTGTGAATAGTGCTGCAATAAACATGGGTGTGCAGGTGCCTCTGGAGTTACCTGTGTCACAGTCTTTTGGGTATGTCCCCAAACTTTGAAATTACTAGAGAAAAGGATAGGGGAAAACCCTTGAAGATATAGACATAGGTAATGTTTTTCTGACTAGAACCCCAATTGCTCAGAAAATATGAACAAGAATTGAAAAATGGGATTGCATCAAATTAAAAAGTTTCTGCACAGAAAGAAAACAATTACCAAAATTAAAAGGAAACCTACAGAATGGAAGAAAATCTTTATCAGTTATTCATTGGGTTTAGGATTCATATCCAGAATATAAAAAGAACTCTACAAATTAAATACCAAAAAGAATAAATAATCTAATTAATAAATGGTCAAAAGAATTGAACTGACAATTTCAAAAGTAGTACAAATGGCTGATAAATACATGAATAAGTGTCTAACTTCTTTAGCCATAAAGGAAATGCAAATGAACACATAATTGAGATTTCATCTCACCTCAATCAGAATGGCTCTCATCAAGAAAACAAACAACTGTTGTGGATGTGGGGAAATAGGGACCATTATACATTGTTGGTGGCAATGGGAACTAGTACAGCTCCTATGGAAATCAATAACGAGGTTCCTTAAAAAAGCTAAAGATGGATCTATGGTATGATCCTGGTATACCACAACTGAGAATTCAAGTCAACATACAGTAGAGATACCTGTACACACATGTTTCTAGCCACACTATTCACAATATCCAAAATATGGAATCAGCCTAGGTGCCCACCAGCCATGAATGCATAATGAAAAGATGGTTTTATTTATATATACATATATATATATATACATACACACACACACACCATGGAGTATTATTCAACCATAAAAAGAATGAAATTATATCATTGCTGAAAAATGAATGGAATTGGAGATCCTCATGTTAAACAAAATAAGCTAGACTGAAAAAGACAAATGGATGTACTCTCTCATATGTGGAATATAATCCTTAAAAATAAGTGACAGGCACATGCTAAGTGGAGAGCATATGCAGGAGGTATGGGGATAGGTAGGAAACCCAAAACTTGGAAGTGTTTGATGTCCCCACTGCAGAGGAGCTAATACAGTAACCTTAAAATGACAGTGGCCAATATGGGAAGGTGATCAGGAATTAGTGAAAAGGTCAGGTAGAGATGAATCAACTCAGGTTGTAATACACTTGTGCATGGAAGCAATGCTAGGAGTCTCTTTGTATAGCTATCCTTATTTCAACTAGAAAAATGCTTTGTCTTTCTTATTATTGCTTATGTCTTCTCTTTAACAAAATTGGAGAAAAGGCAGAACAGGTTCTGCCTGGAAGTGAGGGGAGTTGGGGGGGAAGAGGGAAGGGGTGGGGGGCAGGGGTGAGAAATGGCCCCAACAATGTATGCATATATGAATAAACGAATAAATTTTTTAAAAAGTGACAGGAATGCAAAACAGATTCTATTTGAGGTGGGTTCCAGTTGGAGGGGAGAGGATAAAGACAGAGGGAATGGGGGGGTCAACATGGTTGAAATATGTTATATGCGTATATGAAAATAGAATGATTTATTGAAGTTGTTTTAAGAATGGTGGAGTGGGTACAAAGGAAAGAGAGCTATAATGAAAAAAACCTTGCCAAAATGTGAACAGAAGCAGTATTTTGATATGAATTTGATAAATTTATTACTTAATGCATTAGGAAAAAGATAAATTTGCAGTATGATGGATTAGTGTTCAGTGAAAAAGTTAAACTGGCAGGTCCTTTGGGTAATTGTTACTGGACAGTTTATTTTCAGCATATGGATCTGATTTTAATTAACAGCAGATGGGTGTGGTGCAGTTTAGACATTTACATAGAGCTTCTGTCTGTTGACATCATACTGAATCTCATTCTTGTTTCAAAGTAAGTTTCCATAATTACTGGCTAAGTATTTTAACATTCTAATTGCAAGTTGATATTTTCCTTGTTCTTGGTATGGTGACTGTTTTTCAAGTTATATGTATATATTACCTCTTACTTAAAAGAAGTTTTAGCTGAGTATGCAGTCTTTTATTGCTGATTGGGGTAGAATTCCAAGTTCCCTACTGGGTCTCCACTGAGAGCGATGCTCTTGAATGGCAGTAGGAATTCCAGGTCCCTCTCCCAGTAGGCCAGGTGGTGCTGAAAATTTTACCTTTCTACTAGACTTGTGCTGGCACCTCACACCAGTGTGGAGAAGTAAGGTTGCCTCATTGCTGCTGGAGAAGATAAAGGCACAATCTCCCCGTATGGTCTCCATATTATCCTGAGGTGGAACACCTTACTACCAGGTGGGATGTAATCCCACCCCTCATTCTACCTTCTGGAAACCAGCCCAGAAAGGTGCTTGTGCATCCCTTTAGTGGAGGTAACCCATGGTTGTCATGGTTGTTTGTTTTATATATACTATCCCTGGGTTTTACTTGCGCTTTGGAGGGAGAGTAAGGAAAAATATGTCTATTTCATCATCCGAGTAACAGAAATCTATTATTTTGTATTCAATATATCATGTTTGAAGTTACGCTTTTAATACATTCAAATTTATTGCATTTGTTATCTTCTCCAAATAAAGCAAGTTTAACTTCTTTCTTTAATCGTTCTTCCCTGATACCATTGTTACAATTGCATTTATTTTATTTCATTGGTATCTTGTATCAGAGAAGTAAACAAAATAGATAAGAAAACTAAATGGATTTTAGCAAAATGAGTTCGCCAACAGTCAAGTCAAGGGACAGTCATTACTTGTACCTGCAAGCCCCCACTTGTGCATTTTTCCAGTAACTACTTCTGCCCTTAATGTAAACATTACCCTGCTGGAACTTGGTATGTAAAATTTGTCTTTTATCGAATTGTATCTGAGTGCAATCTCATAGCTGATATTTCGTGTCTGGATTCTTTCATTGAAACTTATGTTTATGAGATTTAGTGGTGGTATTGTGTATAGTATTAACTAATTCATTTTCATTGCTGCTTAGTCTTCCACATATATCGCAATATTTTAATTATTCAATTATGGATGAATGGCTGCGTTGTTTCCAATTTGGAGCTATTAAAATAATGCTGCAGTCAATTGTTTTGTAAACATTTGTGTGCACTTCTGTTCGGTATGTCATTAGGAATGGAATTGTTGAGATAAACGTTATGCAAACAACTCATCTTATTAAATATTGCTTAAATATTTTCAAAAGGGCTTACACCAATTTACTTTTCTACCACTGCAGTATAGGAGTTTAAGTTGCTCCACATTCTTGCAGGATTTTCAACTTTCTTTCCTTTGTATTGTAACTATTCTGGGAGATGTGTAGTTGTATAACACTTTGAATTTAATGCAGTGTTGCTTTTTCTTAATGACAAAGTGAAATTTTAAAGTAATGCATTACTTATAGCTATTTATTGTAATTTTATTGGCATGTTGACTTATGCCTTTGAGAACTATTACCTTATTCCTTTGCAATAAATTTCATCTTTTATGAATTCTTTTAGAGAGACTTCCTATATAATAACATATATTTTACATCTGAAATTATATTTTTCATCACTGATTTACACTTTAGCGATTCTAGGTTTACATAGTACCAAAAATGTGTGGATAATATTCCAGAGCTTTTTGGTATTTATTGATGATGTTTAAGGTAACATGATAACAATGAAGATGAAAGCAGCAGATACATTTTGATTTAGTTTAATACATATTATACTATTTAATCATTAGTATCATACCTTGCCCGCAACTGATTCTGGAATACTCTATCATTATTTTTGCTTTGTCTATCTCTTTTATTCTACCTTTCCATTTTCCCCTGGGAACTGTTCAGTTGTATGGAAAAATCTAATTCATGTTTTTAAGGCTTTTATCTCTTTCCCACTGAGTAATTTTTTTCCCTGAGAATTTTCCAAGCATTCCAAATTCATATATCCAATATTTGGTGGACTAATGGACATCTCTATTTCAAAGTCTAATTAATCTATCGAAAGCTAGACTTTATATCATTGTGCCTCAATTCCCATGTAGTTTTCTGTAACTCACTTAACTGCAGATGTGTCCCTATATTTTGGGGGGTTAAAAAGTTGGAATCATCTTTGAGGCTTCTCTGTTCTCTCAGATCCCAGGTGCAATCCGTCAGAAAATACCATCAAGTGTATCTTCAAAAGTATATCTAATCACTTTTCAACAGTGCCACTTTCAGAAATTTTTGACTGCATAATTGCATTAAATTCCTAGTAGGTTTCCTTCCTTTCATTATAAAACATTTCCATAGCTCTTTGTTAATATCCTTGTTCTGAAACCTGCTGTGTATGATACTAATAGTACTCCACATTTCTTTTGATTCATGTATAACTTTTTCTATAATTTTACTTTTTATCTGTGTCTTTACCTTATAGTGTATAACTTGTAACTAACAATCTCTCTTTTACTTTTCATTCTTCTCTCTTTTGAATCTGAGTGGTTTTTATTCCTTTTCAACCCTAGTGTTAGATTACTAAATAAACTGCATTTTGTTATAGTTTTATTTGCTTAGCAGTTGCTGTCACATTTGAAATATAAGCCATGGACTATTCGAAGCTTACATGATGTCACACACAGTTTAAAACCTTAAAAACATCACTCTTTTCTGCTTCCTATTCTTTTTATTATTGATATTATAACTTTACATCTATCTATATACCCTCAAATAAATCAGAAGCATATTTTCTATGTATCAGCTACATGTACCATTTTGGGAGCACTTTTTAAAATTATCCTCACATTTTATTTCTTCATTTATTTTTCTTTTTCTATAATTTATTTTTATAATTGTACTGGTTGTACATTGTGACGTTCACAAATTTCTTACAATACATTATAGATAAATTCACCCCCTCCAAAATCCTTCTTTATCCCTCTTCCTCCCATTCTTGGAATAGTTTCAACAGGCTTCATCTTTCCATTTACACACGTGTACAGAATATTTCCACCACAGTCACCTTCCTACCTATTTTCCTTATATCTTCCCCACTCCCACTGGTACCTACCCCCGAGACATGACCTATTTTGCCTCTTGTTCTTTGTTTTTATTTAAAAAATGATGGTTTTGCTTGTTTAAGATACAATACAGGGTGTTTCATTGTGACATTTCCATGTATATATGTATTATAATATGAATTGGTTTATCCCCTCTATTTTTCATCTTTCTACCTTAATCTCCTTCTTATGGTGATTTCAACAGATTTAAAAATTCTATATTTATTCTTGTATTGGAAGTATATCAACCATATTCAGCTTCTTAACTTTCTTCTTTTACCCTCCCCCTCACATATGTGACCTCTCCTAACAGCGACCTGTTTTTCATGATATTGCTGTATTTGTATTGGGTTTATATTCCATGTATGAGAGAAAACACTCAGCCTTTGGTTCTGGGGCCCTTCATTCTTGTTTATTCCTCCACATTATGATATGGTATAGTCCTTTCACATTCAAATCCATGCAGGTTACAATGATACATTGTAATTAACAATCCTGAGTGATTTTCCAATAATTATCCTTTCCTTTGTTTTGAAACATCTTTATTAAAGTAAAATTTTAATTCTATTATATATTCTATATATTTATACTTTATATAATCCATACTTCATATTTTGGGTATTGTCTATCTTTTATAATATCTAACCTCTTTACCTATAGCATTTACTCTGTTTTTTCTTTATCTTTATTTTCCCTGTCTTTGTTTTATCATTTCTTTTCTCAACATTCCTTGTTGTTTGGTGTGAAATTAGGTCTCTTGAATATTTTCAAATTTAATCTTGACTATACACATAATTCTCTTAGTTCTTTCTTCTCTCATTGTCTTTTATAATTGTTTTCCTGTTTCTTACCTGCCTATCCGTGTAAAATTGTTTTGAGATGTTTCTTAACATATTTAAAGTATTTACTTATGCAGAGGTTTTGTGTTTTCCTCCACATTTTTGATACTTTGAAAGGAAGCTTTTTAGCTAGCCCTATAATGGTTTGATTATCATGTTCTACTTTCTTCTTTAAGAAGCATTTTAGGTATTTTCTGTTTTTATTTTTAAGTTGGAATATGCCATAGTTTTAGAAACATCTGTAGTAAATACTTCTATCAAAGTACTATTGAAAAATTTGGGTAGCTTCAAAGGTTTTTAAAAATCAATCTTGTGACCTCCTGGTTGGTACAAGTATCCCAATGTCTTTAATGGCTGGCACATTTTTATGAGAGGGAGACTATTGTGATTTCCGTCTTCAGAAACTCTATTGTTCTGTAGAACTTAAAAGGAGTCCCCTTCTTGCTTCATCTTTCTTATCATCATCAAGACACTGAGTTTTGCCTTCCTTTTTAAAGTCTCTCTTCTCTGGAGTCTTGGTCTTCTGTAGGCTCTAATTTGGCCTTTGGAAAAAAATGTATTTCTTAACACTAGTGCTTTTATTCACCAGGATTCTCTAGTGTTTTCGCACTAAGAATAGAACATTCATTCCTAGAAGTGATTTCTGTCTGTCATCCCATTGTCCTCTTGTGTGGTTCACTAAACCTCCTGCTGGTTTAAGTGTTGAACTGAAGCTCATCTTACTGTTTTGGATATTTATTTCACTGCATAATTTTAAATTTAGTTTTATGGTATTCTTATAAGTGTAGGCTATGTGTAATTTTTTTGTTTCTTTTTGAAAATTAACATGGTTTATTTTTATGCATAGAGTTTCATATTTATCTGTTCATGATGATAATAGGAAATGAAGTCAGAGGCACAACCATACAAATTTTAATTGCTAGTAAACTATGACCTTTTCAAAATCTTTCTAAAAGTTTAAATTAATTTCTTACTTCTTAAATTCATCTAGAAGCTTTTTCAAATATGAGAAACAATCAGAGACATGAGTTTGATTTCTTCATGTTTTAGAACCCATTAGATGCACGAACTCTTTATCATGAAGATGTGAATGCTATGGATGCTTTATTCCTTGAGTCACTTGAGCCACTGGCAAGACACTCATTATTAGTAAGTCAGTTCATTTTCCTTGTTCATTTTCTTTTCACGTGGTTTATGTTAGTTTCTATTACTACCATAATGTATTTTCATAAATTTAGCAATTTAAATTCATACAGGTTTAATATTTCACATCTTGGTAGGCTCCAGTTTGGATCAGCTAGTTTCCCAGTGTTGATTTCACAAAGTCAAAATTTTAGGGGTGTCTGGCTTGTGCATTGTTAGAAGACTGGGAAGAATCAGTGTCCAAACTCATTAGGTTGTTGGGAGCACCTCGTTTTTCAGGTTGCATTACTGAGATTCCTGTTGCCTTGCTGGTTATCATCTGAGGACTGCATTTAATTTTTTGAGACCTGTTTTTGGTCTTTGTCTTTGCACCTGGGTCCTTGCATCTCAAAGCAGCAATCATGCATTGGATCTTTCTCAGGTTTGAAATTTGTGACCTCTAGTGATCCATCTCTCTTCTCCTTCAGAGGGAGAAAGTTCTCTGCATTTAAGGACTCATGTTACCATATTAGGTATACTTGAAAAATTCAGGAAACTCTCCCTTATTTAAGGTCTGCAACTTTAAGTATACCTGGAAATAACCCTTTTCCATTCAACTTACCATTCATAGGTTCAGGAATCATATTTTGGGAACCATTCTGTGTCCTCCATAATTTAAAGCTGACCCATTTGGACAAACATCTCTCAAATTTCATTGAATTCCTTCAACATTCTTGATGGGAGGGGATGCTACTTTGCCTATGAAGCCAGACAATCTAGAACTAAACAATTCCATAAGGAATGTCCAATAAAAATTATGTTTCTACAGTTTTAAGAAATCATTTAGTTTATTTCCCTTTTTCATTTTTGAGCAATGTGTTTGAAATTTTAGCTTCAATAATTATCATGTACTAAAAATGTGTTTTTTCAGTGATTTTAGAATCTTATATAATATTCTCATCAAAGTCTTTTTTTCACCCATCGCATTTCAGTTTACACCTAATCACCTCTAATAACACTCTATATTTGTATATTGCTTTATAGTTCACAGTTGCTTAAAATATACAACCTAATTCAATCCTCTGATGTAAATAATTGTGCCATTTTTAGGTAAAAATATCAGAGATTCAGAGAACTTAAAACTCTTACCTAAAAGTCACAGGGGTTTTAGGTAATGTCACTGAGGTTTAAATTCAGTTTTTATTATAGCAAGTTCTTTTCTCCTAATGTTAGGCCATAGTTAACAGAAATATGGTGCTTCTTTATTCATCTAAGACAAATAGGTATTTTTCACATTTTTGTGTTAAAACTTGATGAAAACTCTGACATCCAACATATATATTTTATTAAAATCTCAGTTTATATAATTCTTGTTAATTTATTTTACAAAAGTACTCCTATTTTATTACTAAAGACCTAGTCACTTCCTTTAAAGTTGTCTTTCTAGAAACAAATATCATTATTCTATTTAATTTTTCTTTTCAAGTAATGGTTATTACTTCATTCTATTGCAGGGTCTATACTGGAAAATAAATTTCAACCAAGATATCACAAAAAAGTTTAATGGTAAGTGAATTTTTCCCATGAAATATTGATGCAAGAATTGTAAGCAAAATAAAAGCATAAAAAATTTATACCATTTAAAATACCATGACTGCAAAGTTGATAACAAGAACACAAGGTTGCTTTACACTAAAAACACAAGAAAAACAATAATACATAACAAGCTTTCCTGTCCTTGTACTTACAGTAACCACATACTTACTTCCTTTTGAACTCTGGTGGGCAGTATCCTCAAGTCCAGATTTCTATCAAGTCTGTTGAAGGTGATTTAGATAGCTCACTTAGGTTCCTCAACTAACTAACAATTCGACTTGTGGGGGCACTCTGTCCTCTAAATGATTCTGAAACCTCCCCATATTTTAAGTATTTGTTACAATAGAACCACTACTTCTTGTGTTGAAAATCTGTATTTGTTTTCTAATAAATTATCATCAGTGTAGTGGTTGAAACAAGATACAGTTACTACTTCACTGATTCTTAAAGTCTGAGTTGCCTTACTCAGTGTAGTGTAACTCTCTGCTTGGAGTCTCACAGGGCTATAATCAATGTTACAGCTGGGTTATGTTCCAATAGGAGGCTTAATTGCATAAGAATGCACTTCCAACCCCACCTAGCTCATTGGCAGTATTAATTTCTTTGTGGTCTTAAGACATAGGGCATGGTTAATTGCTAGATATACCTAGAGGCTTCCTGAATTTCCTTGACTTGTAAACTTTCCTAGTATGGTGGTCTTTTACATCAATAATCCAGGACTGAGGATTTCTAGTTAGTTACCTAACAAGACCTGAATAAGGTAACATAATCATGGGAGTGGCCTTCCATCACTAGTACCTACCATGTTCTTTTGTTAGAATCAAGTCAAAGGTTCCTACATACTGAAGAACAAGGTATTTCACAAAGCCAGCACACAGGGATCATTAAGGATCATCATAACATGACTGCCAACTTTTTTATTTTATTTTGTTGTAATTTAATTAAATTATTTATTATTGTTGTAGTGAGAGTACATTGTAACATTCTTTAAAAGCTAGAAATGGAACTACCATAAGATCCAGCAAAACCACTACTGGGTATATATCCAAAGAAAATGAAATTATTATGTAAAAGACATATCCCTGACCCCATGTTTTTGCTGCACTATTCACAATGGCCAAATATGCAGTCAACTTAGGTGTCCATTAATGGATTAATGGGTAAAAAACTGTAGTACATATGTATACACAATAGAATTATCATTCAGCCACACAAAGGGATGAAATTCTGTGACTTGCAGCAATGGAGATAGAAATGGAAGATCTTATACTAAGTGATGTAAGTTAGGCACACAAAGAAAAATAACAGATATTCTCGCTTATATGTAGAAGATGATCTCAAGAAGTAGTGAGTAGCACAGTGATTGCCAGAGTCAAGGAAGAGTACCGGGAGCAGGTAGATGGAGAGAGATTGGTTGTACCAGGATGCAATTGGACAGGAGGAACAACTTTCAATGTTCTGTAACATCATAGGGCAACAATGGTTGATAGTAAGTAATTGTATATTTCAATTTTGAATGTTCCAAATACAAACGATAAATGTTTAAGGTGATAGATATTCAGATTACCCTGATCTGAGAATTATACATTGAAATATGAATTGAATTTTCACTCTCTCCCATATAAATATATAAAATTTTTGCACATCAGTTAAAATAAAAATATTTTAAAATGAAAAATAGGAAAACAGCTTTCAAAACCTATTGTGATTCATTTTATACCCCAGAAAATAGTATGATTCTTCATGAATACTTCAAGTGCACATAAAAATAACATGCATCCAGCAGTTTTTTTAGTGTAGTAATCTCTAAGTGTCAATTACTTCAAGGGATAAGTACTGTTATTTTCATAACACTTTCTGTATAGTATTGATATTTTTGTCTGTTGGTCAACTAGTTATTTTAAAAGGACTCTTAAATAATCTCTGATATTACAAATTATTTAGGTCTTCCAATTCCTACTTTATTAATTTTGCTGTTGTTTTAATAGCAGTTACATTTCCTTAGCGCATTGATCCTTCTGTTGTCTTATAATGTTCCCTCTTGTCTCTTATGATACAATTTGCTTTGAAGTCTACTTATGTATGATATTAAAATAGCCATGGCAGTTCTCTATGATTTCTGATTGCTAGATGTTTCTGTTTCAATTACATTCAACTTGTCTGTGTGTTTTATTTAAATTTGTATTTTATAAACAACACATAGATATATTTCTAAGAATGAAGTTGACAGACCATAAATATGGATGTTCAGCCCACTTGCAGTTAGTTTTCGGTTTTGTTAGATTTAACTCTACTATCATGCTAATAGTTTTTTAATTCTCCATTCTGTTTTTGTTCTTCTGTTCACCCTTTCTTGCCTTCTTTTAAGATTATTAAAATATTTTAAGCTCCATTTTTCTCTATAGTCTCCTAGCTACTATATTTAGTTTTCCATTTCCTGCTTTGCACTTTCCATTTCAGAAATGTAATAATCTTCCTAAACTATATAATTCTGTTTTCATGTCCCATATTCTTTGTATGATTGTTGTATATTTTAACTTCCACATATATTTTAAATACAGTTTATTGGATTATTATTTTTGCTATGTCATTGACTCATTTAAGAAAATTATACGCTTAAAGAAATATTTTCTTTTATAATTGCTGTCCATTTATTTCTCATGTCCTTCATTACTCATTCCTATAGATGGTTTTTTATCTGGTGTAATTTGACTTCCTTCTGAAGGGCAACCTTCACCAATTATTTTAGTGCAATATGTGAGGAATAAGTACTCCCAGTTTACGGCATTTGAATATTTGTTTACATTCTCATTTTTAAAAGATGTTTTAGCTTGTTATATAAATTTGCTTTAGCTATTTTTCTGTCATTTGTTAAAGGTTTTATTCTTTACCTTCTCTGGAGAGGTGACCTGTCAATGTTATTCTTGTTTCCTGGTATACAATGTTCCTTTTATCTATCACTGCCTTAAATTATTACTTAAATTTGGTGGCCAGATGTATGATTCTAATATACCTAAGTTTGATTTCTTAAAATATATCTCTATTGCTTGGAAATGTAATTCAATGATTTTCATCAAATTTTAGAAGCTATGGGTACTACATCTTCAAATATATTTCTAACATTTTTCTCATTCTGGCAATCCAAATGTATGTAAGCCAAGTATATGTGTGGCATTGAGGACAGTTTAGCACTGTCCAAAAGGTTGCTAACTCACTTAATTTTCTTCATTTTTTTCTTCTTTTATTCAGTTTTGATAATTAATATGTATACTAATTTTTTACTTTATGTGATTTTCAATTTTTTAATCTCAATATAATTTTCATTACTAATACTGTACTTTTCACTTGTAAGTTGTTATAATTATTCTTTTGTATAATTTTCATTAGTGTGCAGAGATTCTCCCTTTCTTCACTCATTAAAAAAAATCTATGTATTATTTTAACATATTTTGTAGAATTCTTAGAATATGCTTTTAATATCCTCCTGGTAAATCTACCATTAATTGGTTCATTTTTATTTCAGTGTCTACTACCTGTTTTTATATATTCTTGATTATGTATCACGATTTTTTTATTTCTTCTTAAGCATTAATTTTTGGTGGAACAATGGACTTTTGAATAATGTATTGTAGAGGCTCTGAATTTTGTTATTTTCTCCTGAGCAATTTTAACTCTAGATATACTAGGCAGTTAAGATACTGGATTACCAGTGTGAGCTTGTGTAGTTTTATTATTTTACTTCATGTCCTAAACTTTTGTACTTTTGTTGAGCTAAATTCCTTTGTGAATTCTGTTACAGCTTAGTTTTAGGCCTTGTTAGGGCAGGTCTGGGAGATATGATGGCTACATTCTCAGCTCAGTGGGAAAATGGTACTCTGTTTGGATTCCATTTCTCTGTGTCACAATCTGGAAATTGTCTCCAATCATGAAAAGTCAATTGTAGGCTCACCTGATTAATTTCTATTCTTTCAGTTATCACAGTCACATGCTGCATGCTGTCCATTTCTTGAAAGTCCCATTTCATACTACTTTTGTGTGCAGTATTATGCTTGCAGTATTATAGTGGATACACCAGTTTTTTTCCTCTTAGCTAAAGCAAAAGTTTTTCTCACCTTTTATAGCTATTTGTGATTAAGTAAATAAATTACTCTTTCCAATAATTAGGATTAATTAATTATTATCATTATGTTTTGGAGCTGTAAATTGAACCAAGAGCATTGTAACACAGTAGGCTTACCCACTGAGCTACAATTCCATCTCAGTTATGGTCTATTTATATCAATGGTTGAAATAAGTGAGTAATCAGGCAATAATAACTACAATGATACTTACTGTTATTAGTGATCTTATGCTATAGGCACCTGGTAAATACAGTCAAATAGGAAATATTTTTCATTATCCTGGAAAAGGCCATGTTTACTCTAAGTTAAGGACTGAAAGTCTGCTCCTTTGACCTACTTCTTAAAATTGTTATGAATCTTAAAGTGGTGAGAGCAAACTAGCTTAAATGGAAGTTAATTGTTAATACCTGCACTGCTGAGGATATTGCTAAATAACATCCAGTACTATTGGAAGTTCTTTACTCATTAAAGTGTGGGCACAAAGGAGGATGTTATAATACAGCATATTATCATAATCCTTACATTGCTTATCTATATAAATTATGGAATCAAAATTTTCAATCATATGATCTCAGGGTTTTTTTTTGTTCTCAACAAATACTTGTCACATCCCTTAAAGCCCAGGAATCATTTTTTGCTTCTTTTGAATGAATCTTGATAACATGAATTCATATTGCTATTTACTCATTAGTTGGTATAAAGACTAATTAGGAATATGTTCAACTCCCAGGAGTTTGATGAAATAACATAGATTGGGGAATACCTTAGTAGTATACAAGTTGCCCAAGATAATTGTTGACCATGAAAAGGATTAGTCTAATAATAAGTTTAGCAATATGCAATAAGAATATCTTGTACTTATGCAGCCCTATGTCATTTAAATGTGTTGTTAAATATTAATATATTTGACTTCATACTGAACCTGAGGGCAAATTGATCAATAATTATTATTCTCCCTTCAGAATTGAGAAGAGAGGTTAAGTGGTTTGCACCAAGGCTCACAGCTGGTAGAATTCATCATTAAGTTTTGTGCATTCAAATGCAATGGTCTTTCCTGTTTCTACTACAGTCTTTTTACTGGAGCAAACATTCCCTTAGATAGGCAAAAAAAATAATCCCTTTGCTGCTCAGGTTTATATGTTAATTAACTTTACTTTAGTAAGTACAAGCTTCCAGTTCTTTCTCTATGTTCAGTTTTCTACATGAATACCCACTAACAGTCCAGCATTGGTTATATTACAGAGAAGAATGCTTATCACCTTGCATTTATTGGAGGCAATCTTTGAAGAGTGCTTGTGCTAAAAGTTCTCTATAAATGCAAAATGTTGTTATTAATGTATTATTATTGTGTAAATATTCAATGGTTAATAAACATTTTAAACATTCCTTCTCCCTCAAGGCAGCTATTATCCATATTCTATAAGATACTTAAATACTAGCTATTATCCCTGCTTTTATAGGGCAGAAGAAAGTTAATATTTAAGTACCAAGTATTTTCCCTGGCTTCAGGTTACACAAGGAAGTCTCGCCTATCCAAAGGATTATGGCATATTAGCAAAAATAATTTTAGTTTAAGGAACAACAACCACAAAAAACTTCAATAATTATTTTTTAGTAGTTGGAATTTTTTATGATGTTATCTGAGAGTAGGTTTAATATACACATGACATTGGAGTTAAAAACCAGAAAACTAAATTTAACACCAGAATAATGTCAGTCATTTTTACCCCATTTAAAAATGTTACATGAGTATTCTTTGGAAACTGAGAACCCATAATCTGATAAAAATATTATTAACTAAATTAAATTACCAGAGATAAGTAGATATGGTTTAACTTTACCATTAATAGAGATAATTTTTTTGTGTGGTATTGGGATCACAGCTAAGGGCTTCACACATTTTAGGCAGGCACTCCACCACTCAAGCTTCTTTGCCAGACCTAAACAGGTTTTTGAGAGGAAGAAAATAGAATGTTTTAAGGACATTCGTACTTCTGTTAAAATCTCAGCTTTGCCACATACTACCAGTGTGAATTGAAGCAAGTTATTTCATCTCTGAGTCTAAATTCCAGGATTCATATTAAAGAAAAAAATGACACTAGCATTGAAGTGTTTAATGTGTAGTAAAGAACATGATTCATGCAAAGTGCCTCTGATGTAATTGGCACTAGCACTACACACTATAATGTTTGCTACTTCTAACTAGTTGTATGTCCTTTAAGAAATAAGATTATGTTTTCATGTCAATTTTAACTATTAAATAAAAGATGAAATACCAGCTGCCTCTTTCAACCATGAAGGATGAAAACATACAGACAATAGTTAAGGCACAAAGTCTTCTCTTTGATACACCTGGGAATACACAACTTTCATATGCAATGAAAAGAGAAAATATATTTTAACCCTTTGAAAGAAAGGTGCTCTAATACAATGAATATGTCAGTCTTCTCTTTGTCTTCTACCTGCAAGTAGCTTTTTTTTTGTTGACTGATGGGAACAGTGCAATTGAACGTTAAAAGCCCTGTACCCAATACCCCTGAACACGCATTTTGTCATATCTGTATGTTTCTTTCCTTGAGTTTCAAAGCCATTACTCCTCATAGGAAATATATTTGATGAATGCAGAAGTTATTTCCATAGCTGGTGAAGGAAAAACAAAACCCAACACTTTCTGCTAGTTCAAAGTTAACAAAGGTCAAGCTTGATTGGAGAATTCAAGTGAAATTCCTTAGTCAGTTATTTTATGCATATCAGCTGCATTGGGGTGTTGTCTCATATTCCCAAGCAATATTGTGATAACAAGGAAAAAGAAGACAAGAAGTTCCAGTATATAACCTGCAGTTACAATTTGCTTCTTATGATAAATATAGGAAATCTAAGCACTTACTGTAATCCATTTGTGTGTTAGGTGGGAGCACTTTGAACTCTGTATTACTTTATGTTAGATATTTAAACTGTTTCAGATATCAAAGATTATATTAAGAAGCATTCAGTTAAATAGAGTGATTGTTGTTTTCAAAGCACTTGTTTATATAGTATTTGACAATGTTTGCCCATTGTTTAGCACATGTTAATTGAAAATATTAAACATTTAATACTGTAGTATTGGATATGATTTGAAGAAAAAGTGTTGTAGTGTCATGTTTAATTAAACAATACCACATTATATGAATACATTTTATATAATTATCAACATTGTCAATGAAATCATTTTCATTTTCATCTTATTTGTGATAACTACTTACATGCAATCAATAATTTATTCGATTTTTTGATTTGTAAAGGGCATTTAAACAATATGTCTCACTAGTCCATCATTGTGCACTGAGACTGCTTGTTTTTAATTTTTATTAAATGCTCATAATTATCAATTAGAACTGACTAATGGTAGATGAAGATAATATACAAATTTCTAAAAATGATATTTATAAGACTAACATTTATATATGCTTTACTTTATTATTCATCTTTAAAATATCTCAATTATTGAAATATGTTCAAGAGAGACAATATTAAATCTGATTTAAACATTAAGCAATGTATACATATATTGAAACATCAAATGATACTCCATTATTATGTGTACTTTTTGTGCTTTAATGTGTTAGTTGAAAATAATTAAATTTTTTTTCTTTTTTTTTTTTTTCCAGGAAAGAAAGAACTTATTTCAGCAGATCGGTCAGTCAGATTGTAATAGGGTAAGGGTCCTACAGGTTGACAGAGAGCACAATTATGTCAAGTTTGAACCAGTCAGGGCAATTATTATTTGTCTTTTTAATTTTCAATGTCTTATGTTTTGATAGAACAACATAATAATTAAATTAATTAATTAATTTATGTCAATCCCTTTCTCAATCTGACTTCTCTCTCATGTGTATGTGTGACTATACAGATGTTTTAACCTTAGGTATACTATGTACTTTCTTCCAGGAATTTTCATCTATGCTAAAATATTAGAAATTTATGTTAATTATTTTAGAAGTTGAAAGACATTCCATATATGGATATACTACAGTTCATTTAGCCATTAAATGTTTTCAGTTTTCTATTTTTGCAAAATATCTTGCACTACTTTAGTGGTTACTTCTACATATATGTTTTTGAAATATTATCATTCATAGGGATTCTAGCAATTTTAGACACATATTATCAGAGTGTGTTTTTACTGTTCTTTTCTTTGAAAATTATATTTCATTATTGCTTTTACTTAACTTGACTTCATTATTAGGCTAAAAAGCTTATGTTGGCCATTCTTATTCACTTTTAATTTCTTATCTACGTGTCATGGTAATTTCTACTGATCTTTGTGTTTCATATTTAATCACGGTATTACTTTACATATTGATTTAAATATATTTATCAAAATCATTTTCCTCTGTCCTTATTTAAATTTATAAATAATATCCTTTGCCATTTGAAAGTTAAATTTCATATAGTTAAATCTGTCATTTTTCTCTTTTTTCTGTTTTACTTCTATCATCATTGTCCATATTTATTCATCTTTTCAAAAATATTTATGAAATATTTTCTTAATATTAGCACCAGGAATAAATTAACAAGATTTTCTTCTATTTCAGAGAAAAATATTAACATTTAAGGTTAAAACTCTATTTTTCTCTTAAACTACTCTGGGTCAATTTTGAATTTGTTGTAGTTTAGTTATATTAATTATAAATGTATTTATTAAGGTAGAATCTAGTAACAACATTCCTGTCCTACAGTGTTAGAAAAAGTGAAATACTTCTAGAAAATTGTGTTTAGTTCCTCTCAATGAACTACATCAGTGTTTTCCAGAGAAACAGATCCAATAGCAGGTAATAGATGTGTACTAAGGAATTGATTCAAACATTATGAAGACTGAGAAGTTCCAAGATATGTAGGATGAGTTAGCAAAGCAGAAACCCAGGAGAACTGATGGGTTTGTCCAATAGCTAGTTTTAGTCCAAAGGCTGTCAGGCCCTACTCAGGAAAGTTCAATGCTTTAGTTTGAAGGCAAGAAAATGCAAGTGTACAATAAAAGGGCAGTCAGGCAGAAGGGATCTTCTCTTATTCAGAGGATGGTCAGCCATTCTTATCTATTTAGGACTTAAATTGCTTGCATGAATCTCAGCCCTGTTATGGAAGGCAGTCTGCTTTAATTATTCTAAAAATTACCTAGAATAATGTTTTACAAAATATCTGGTTGCCCCATGACTCAGTCAAGTCAAGACATAAATTTAAGCATTGTAATAAGGAAGGTTTTCTTCTTGATGTTATTAACAGAACAGAGAGTACTTTGATGTGTTGGCTGTGCCCTCAAGCTGGAAGCAAGATAACTCCTACATTTTCAGCATCTTAAGACATAAATCTCAGTGATAAAAGAGCCACTTCTCTTTCTTAGAAGCTCCAAGCTGAACCTTCTTGCAGATTAGAAGACTACAAGTGTCTGAAATCCCATCCCGCTGGCCTGGCAGAGATGACACCTGTGCCCTTTCTTGCCACCCTGTGGGAACACGACACAGAGTGAAGAGGCTGCACAGAGCAGAGACAGTGGCTTTGAACGCACTGACCACAGATAGGAGAGATCCAAGATGGTGATTAAGGCACAGAAGCAAACAGCATGAGCTCCGAGACTCCAAAACCTCGCTGAGACACTGGGGTCATACTTGGTGGAAATAAAGCAGCAAGAAGAATCAAAACTTTGACACCTTGAACTCCTAGCCCATGGAAAGCTTCTCCATGCCACATTACACTGAGAAAACAGGAGGGCTCCTGCTGCCACCAGACTCCGGCTCCAAACCTGCTTGGAAGATATTCGGCAAACAGGTGAGCACCAATCATCACACAGTATTTCCCCAGCCACCCCTGGGATAAACCAGCATAGCCCACTGGGCAGACTAACGCCCCCCCACTGAACCCCCCCCAACCAAAAACTGGACAATAAACAAGGAACTAAAGACTAACACACAGCAAAGGGGCAGAGTTACCAAAAGCACACCGGAGAAGTGGAGAGGAGCAATGAACCGATCTCCATGAGAATTTTCAGTAAACAAAGGCTGGAAAAGCAGAAGGGCCAGTAGGCAAGTGATAAGCTGCTACCTGAATTAGGGCAGGTAGTGGTTCACAAAGCTCATCTCCTGAGCCAGTGAGCAACATCCACAGTCAAATGACACTGCAAAATTGAAAAATAATCAGCAAACCATCACAACATGCTGACAGCAGGGGCCCTGCTGATGGATCACTGACCTTGCTGCAGAGAGAGGGGGAGAGGCAAAGAAACAAGCTGCCAGTAATCAAGCACAGTGAAAACCCAACTCCAAAGCAGGACAGCTGGTGGGCTACAGAGCTGATTCCAGAACCTGAGGACAATATACTAACTCAAACTGCCACACCCTACTGAGGGAGGAGCTGACCAAGCAGTTGCCTCTAAAAGACAGATAGTGCTTGAAATACATTATAATTAGATTTGCTGACTCCAATGTTCTCTATTTACCCCCTTCTTAGAGAACAATTTCAACAGGTTTCAATGTTCTATTTTCATACATGAATACAAAATATTATTGCCCTCCTTCACCTTTTCCTTTTGCTCTGCCCTCCGCTCTCCTCCCCCACACTGATACCCCTGGACAGGCCCAGTTTTTACCTTTTTGTTCTTCATAGCTTTAAGTGTGTATTGATAGCTCAAGGCAATTTTGTCTTGGTTGTTTCAGACATGAATATACCATGCTTTAATCTAATTAAATTAACTTTATAAAAATAATTGTTAGAGAAGTTATAAAATCAGGCATTCAACTTTCAAGAAAGTAAAATATAATTTGTGTTTATTTTTATAAAGTATATTGCAGGCATATGTATTCCTTGCTCCTAGAAAAGTTAAAAAAACTATATTGAGTTAGACAATGAATATAATAAAAAAAGAAAATCTTTTGCAAAATAAACTGGTCTCATTCACAGTCTGAATCAATTTCAGACTTTTATAGGTTGGGTGCACAGAAAGCAATTGTTGAGATGGAGGTTAGCATATAAAATGTTTGATAGGGTTCAACATCTCTGAAGGAAAGGAGGAGGAAGCAGAATCTGGCAAAGAGTAAAGTACAGCCATGAAGTCAAAAAAGCTTTGCTGAACAGGATGGAATATCTGAAGCAGAGTTCTCTAGTGTAGCTCTGAAATGACCAGCACTTTCTAGCCCTTCTGGTTTAAGTCTCCAGATGTGCTCAGCTTGAGAGGAAAGACCTGGGCAAGGCCACATTCTCAGAACATGCTGACCACTAAGTATGTATTTCTCTGCCCACTTCCCTCACAGGCCCTTGCTGACCGATCTATGTGATGATTCTGATCAATCATTTTGAGAACCGAACAGTTATGTGTCACTTACAGCCTGGGCCAATAAACTGCCTATACAAGACCATCCAGAGTTCTTCTTGTTGTTGTTCTTTCTAGCACAGTGAGCTGCATATGAAGTAATGTTTGATTAAAGCCCACCTGCTAAGCCATGTCAGACATGCAAATTAATAAACATTCAGATTAGGGACTTATTTATTATTACAACATATCTGAGTTCATTACAAAAAACAAGACAGCCTCATGTCTGCTTTTATAATAGAATCCTTGCATTTAGGTGTATATGTATGTACTTTTTCTCCCATCCTTATGCCCAGATAGAAGACTTTGCCCTTTTAGTTTATAGGTATCTTATAAGCAGTATAAGAAAGATATAACAAAATCTAATCTCCTATGCATTTAGCCAAACATTTTTTTTTTTTTTTGTCTTTTCTTTTTTGGTGCTGGGATCGAACCCAGGGCCTCACGCATGCTAGGCAAGCACTGTACCACCGAGCTACATCCCAGCCCTAGCCAAACATTTTGATATCAGTGCAAGAAAACATACACAGTTCAGTCAATCAGAGATTAAACTCATGCCACAGTGTTCCTAAGAGGAAAAGAATGAACATTGATGTAGCTTACATGTAAAAATATAGTGGGTACACTGAAGAACCCATAATAAAAATTCAATACCAAAATAGCCCAAATGATTTCTCCCTTGTGTCAAAAGTAAACCTGAAGGTAAAAAAAGGGGAAGATTAGAGTCAATGGCTGAAATGAGAAATTACACCTGGATGAGGACCTGGTATGAGCCTATCAAACCTGCCATTCCAATTCTGCCAGCTGGTTTCTGAGAAGCAAAACAGAGAGATTCTTCCCTCATTTAAATTCCTGCCCTGCATATTCCTTACCCCTTCAAGTGTCATGTAATTCCACTCAGTTTTCTGAGCTTTCATATCTGTCTTCACATACTATTTAGAACACATGTTGTACGTTTGCTTTTATTCTGGTTACCACCTTTTCCTAAACAGACCTGGGTACTTCTAAGCCCATTTTCTACCATGTATATTATCAATCATCCTGCATCATATGACATACAACCAAGTGATGTATCAGAACTAATTTAGCTCTGAAAGTCAATGTATTTCTTCATTGAAATCCTGGCTCCATCATTTGCCCTCTCTGTAATCCTCAGTTCTCCAGTCATGTTAACAAACACATCTGCAAAAATGTGTACCAGAGATCATGCTTTTCTCAGTTCCCCTAAAAAATAAAGGCAGAAGTAAAAACAAACTTTAAGTCACTGATTTTTCCCCAACAATTTACTTATTCAAGCACACATTATCTTTTGTCAACATAACCAAATGACCAAAACACAAAAACTGATTCTTGGACTTATTTTACTACTGACTTGGATGTACATTAAAAAGTCACTTAAATTCTATAGGTCTTTGCATATGAAAGTGACAGAAAATAATATTTTGAAGATATATGTTATCATATACTTCTCTATTCCTCAGAATAAAGAATAGATAAATATTACTTCCTTTCTTTTCAAGATAAAAACCCAAAGCCTTAGAGGTTATGCAACTGTCTGTAAATGAAGAAAATGAGATTTACCTTCAAGCTGAAGCTTATAAGGCTTTAATCTCTAAATTAAGTTATTACAATAAATTAAATCATTCACAGGTATAAATATGACATGAATCAGAAAATAAAGTATAATTATTTAAACAATGAGACTGGAAATTACCTTTATTAATTCATCCTTGTCTTTGAAGTTAGAGCAAATGAAAACTTACCCATTAAAATAACATCAAGAAAATTGTTGCTATGTGTAGTATACAGATGATACAATCACCTGAATAACATAACCTACCAACTAAAAATATAATATGCATTAAATTAAATTATGTAAAATAAAGCCAGTAAGGTGAGTTTATTTAAAAAGTAAATGTGAGTTAAAATAAGCAATAATATGAACACTTCTAGTTAGGGTATATTCTGTTGTCCAAAATATTGAAATATTAGGCATTCATAATTATTCTAACTTGAATTTCTGTTCTGAAAAATTATTGATATTTGAACATAGAACAAGAACAGATTCTATGTCTTCTATTAGGTCCATTAGATTTTTTTACATGTAGCTTTGATTTCTAAATAAATACATTAAAAAAATTTCCTTATTATGTCAACTAATCTAAAATACATTCTACTAATTTAAAAAATTAAACCTGTAAAACACTTGGTTATCACAGCTGGCATAATTTAGTACAAACAGGATAATCAGCATACACATAAGCAATTGATTACTAGTATCAATTTCTTTAGCTAATGCTCCTTAACTTTAAGTAAATGTGACACCAGTGGCTATTTGATTTAACTGTCTATAATTCTATGTGGAAGAAATGCTTTCTTACCTTGGCAGATGTAGAATATGAGATCCTGGGAAATTAAGTAATTTTTCCAAGTAAAACTACAAGTCAAGATTACTGTTAGGTTCCAGCTGAGGTGTTTTTCCTTTGCACGGTGGCAATGTCTCCTTTTGGAGAGCATTTCTATTTTTCAAATTTTTAGTAGAAATTGTGCCATTTAAAACAATCACACATTTTGAGTAAATACATTTCATTATGGGCTATAATTTACACAAATATAAAAAATAAATACATTGGCTGAGTTGAATGTGAACAAGATTAAATTCTAGCATTGACACATGCATGCTCTATAGTCTTAGCCTAATTATTTAACAATGCAATTTACTATTTAATTTTTATAGTGATAAAATATACACAATATAAAATTTGCCACTTTGTCTATTTAAGCATACATAAAAGTACATTTAAGTATAGTATCAAGTGTGTTCATACTGTTTTGCAACTATCCCCACCATCCATGTCCAGAATATTTTTATCTTCCCCAATCAAAATTCTAACATTAATAATACTGTGCATGTCATAATGTTTTTGTGAAGACTAAATGAATAAGAGTTTGCCAAATATCTTTTTGCATTATTCCTTTAGTTTTTATGTCAATATCATGACAAATATAACATTACTAGTGTTAGAGCCTCATTTGGATAAGGTGACATTAATTAAACAGGTGTGTCAAATGGAAAGTATAAGATGGTATACATAAACTGAAGTATAGCAGTGTAGACATTAAATTATGCATACTCTAATGAGAAAGAAATTGTTAGATTCAAATAAAAACAAAACCAAAATAAAATACATATACCTACAAATTTTAAGCTCTAAGGAAAATGTTGAAAAATGCTGAGAAAAAAGGTATTAAAAACAAAGCATCAAGTCCTCAATTGCAGTGTCAGACTTTAACATGTGGAAACTTGCTGATAACATAAGTAATCAAAAAATCTGTAGCTATTTAGAATATTCAAAAATGAAACTGAAATAATACCTGGTTTATATATCTGAAGAAAGAACCTAAGAACACAGAATATGCATCCCTTCTAAGTCCACAGAAGCCCTTATCAATATTATCCTTTTGTTATGAAATAAAACAAGCCTCAAATTATTCAAATTATTCAAAAGATGTATATAATTTTTAATAATCTGAATTATTTCAAAAGTCAAATAGCAACAAAGCATTTTTATTCACAATATTGAAAGAATTTCTTCAAATCTAAGCAAAATATACAAAAAACAAACATAAAAATATGCAAAACATTAGAAAAACACTTCACAAACCTCAAAAATGATAATCAACATCACTGGTAATCAGGAAATTGCAATTAAGGCAATAAAAGTTACATTCAATATATCTATCTGCCACCCAAACTTGTAAAGTGAGAAGGAAAGACAACATAGTGTGTTCGTCTTGAAATGGAGCAGCTGGATTACTAATATAACACATTGGTCACATAGATTGTATGATCATTTTGCAAAAATATGTGACATTTGTTTTACTTAATATAGCTGAATACTGTTATAAGTAAATGTATAACTTGCATGAACACAAGTAAAGAATTTTTTCCCCTGTATCCTAAAATGTGAACCTGGTTGGTAATATTTTCAAATTATTTTTTCAAAGTAATAACATGTTTTTGAGAATATGATAAACATGTTTATTAAAACTTGCTTCTGAACATGTTTTTTGAGAAAAATTTAAAGGTAGAAAATGTGTTTTTACCTAAAAAATATGTAATATGAACCAAACATTTTTATTTGAAAGAAAGCTGGGGGACACATTAATAAGGATCTATGCTATGTTGCTTTGGCTTCTGGAACCCAGTAGCCCCTTAGCAAAAGTTCTACACTGGTTCCAGTCTTGGTGCCATTGAGCATTGAGCACAAAGTTCACTGTCACTACATTGTTCATGGAGAATCCGATATTCTGCAGATGGACATATGCTGAAAATGAATTCCAATGTCCTGTTAAGATCAGGAAAAGGAAGTCTTACTCACAGAATTCACTAAATCACCTACTGTGATTCAAAGATGGCTGGATTCAAAGACAGAGAGAAGTTGACTTTTTCTGATAATGAGCATGTCCCTAATGGTGTTCATCTACTTACATTGCTTACTGATCCTGTTTACTGAAAATAAACATGAAAGTCACACTGAAAAAGTGTGTATTTGTCATTTGTGACATCTCTTTGTACTATTTCCCTTTTAGTGTCTTAAACCTAAGCCTAGCAACCACACTCTATTGACAGACAAAAGGGAAGAGTTTAGCCAAAATATTAAAACTTAGCTGTCTACTAAATGATGACCGATAAGGTCCTAGTTGTATATATTGTCATATGTGTGATGACAATGATTTGAAAGAAAGTATCTAATACAGAAGGAAGCCCAGAAGCTTAAGTCATAGAAACCATGACATATATCAGGGCAGACCTACCATATGTGAGGGAGGGAGATTGCCATGAGTCAGGAAAATCAGAAATGCCATGACTTCTACTTAATATTTAAAAGACACTGGTGTATGTCACCATGCCCAGCAAAATTGAGGAATTGATGGCTACCTCCTGAATGAGTAAGAATATGATGCAAGATAAATGTTGAGCTATTAAATGTTAATCTATTAAAATGAAAAATAAAAATAAAGTAATGTATATGCATGAATATTCAACCATTGCCTTTTGGGAAATGTGGAGAAAAAATATCTTGAAATTCGTAATAGAGTGAAGTGTACCTAAACACAAAATTTGTGTAGTTCCTATAGGTAGTATGAAAGAATATTTGGATATAATAAAACGATAAATAATTCAGTGAACATAAAGTGGAATGAAAATAGTTTGTGACACTAATACATAATCATTAGTAAAATCTAGATAACCAGAAAAAATGTCATGAAAATCCTGGTAAAATATAAGATCTTGATCTGGATCCAAAACCCAGATCAAAACAAAGAGAAACAAAACAAAACTGCCACTACCAATAAAGCAAAACAGAAAAACAAGAGAAAAATAAAATACAGTGCATTCCAGCCCTCAGGGATGGAACATATCTAATCTTCATGTGAGGAAGATGTAGAAGTCTCAGAATTTGGTCTTGTAGAAGGACCACAACCTCTACACAGCCATGACTATTAAATATGTCTCAAAATCACAATGCAGAAAATCAAACATTACAATGTTTAATGTAGACTCACAAGTGACAATAATTATATAGCAAGTGAGTCTTTGGGAATGAAGTAAGATTTCCTGAAGAGCAATAATCAGGAATGGAACAATGGAGACAATTTTTCAGATAGCCACTAAAGAAACAGAAAATTTCAGAAGCATGAATTTATGCATATATAATAGGAATGGAAATTATTGGAAGAAAAAAACTGCAGGAAAATTGGGAATAAATAAAATTTGGTAGATCACATGAAATTCATAAAACTGAATATAAGCTTGAAATATCTAACATGAGAACAAACTGTAATTATTCATTAATGTATGTCAGAGAAGCCTGCCAAAGAATCAATAATCCACCAGCTGACATGGAATACCAAGAATACCAAGTGCAAGCTAAGTGGGCTACACTTCTGATGTCAGAAGAAGACAAGAAACTATAACAATATAATATAATATCTTTAAGAAGAAAACCTAAGTAAACCGTATTCTCCTATAAGTCTCTATTTGACCAACAGTGAAGGTCCTGGGAGGATAGTAATTGTGATGGCTAATCTGTCAATCCGATTAAGAAATACCTAGAAGATTAGCAAAGTACAACTCTGGGTGTGGCTGTGAGGCTGTGAGGGTGTTTTCAGAGACAACTAGATCAGAAGATGGACATAATCAATGAATTAATTCCTCGACAGAGTCATAACATTGTTGGCAGGTGGTAAAATGGAGGAGGTGAGGCCTAGTATGAGGAAGGAGGTAACTAGGGACCTGTCCTTAGGGGCATATCTTGTTTTGGTCTCTTCTTTTATGCCATTTTTTTTTTTTGCTTTCTGGTTGCCATAATGTGACCTGCTCTACTCGGCCTCACATTCCTCTCACACCACCATGATGGACTGACACCTCTGAAACTGTGAGACGAATAAACCTTTTTTTCCTTTAGGTTGTATCTGTCATGTATTTTGTCACAGTAATACAAAAGCTAACTAATACAGAGATTTACTGTTGACATTAGTAATTAAAAAATGAAATGCTACTGAAATAGCCACTTCACAACAAAGGATAATTAATACATGAGATTTCAAACAGCTCCTAAAATATGTGCTAATCATCTATTTAAACAATTCAGATTTTTCACTGCTAGTAGCATAGGAAAATCATGTCCACTTTACTTTCATACTCAAAGGGGGCCCAGGAACTATTACTAAATTAACAGAAGGGTATACAAGTAGTATGGTAAAAGATAATAACCCAGATAGACAGATTTTAAAACTTTATTGACAATCAATACTGGGGTTTGAACTTAGGGCCTTGTACTTGCTAGGCAGATACTATATCACTTGACCCACATCCCCAACCCCTCAGAATTAAAATATTAAAGGATTACCAGTACAACATTTTCACAATATTATCATTATCAGGAGAAAAAATAAAGCACAGATAATTAAGGAAAAAAGAGAACTAATTGCCTGGTTAGAAAATAGAGTGTAGTCTGTAGTACATGTAGGTAAATTTGGCACACAGTATAATTAAGTTCTTAATGTCAAGCCTTGGGAAATTAATTTACAACTGCATGGATAGTGAGAGAACTCAGGAGATTTACTTAACTTCAGAGGTATGTGTTTCCATTTCAAGGGAAAATGAGGGCAGGACCTAGAAGACATCACTATGTCTTACAAATTTGATGTGCTATGGTTTATTTTGCCCTTGGAACGACATTCTTATGTTCCTGAAGATTAGTGTGAGAAGCCAGGATTTCTTTTTTTTATCATGTGTCCAGGGACTAAAGATATTTTTTTCTCCTTTTGGTGGGAGAGTGAGAAGCAGCTCCCTCTTTCTCCTATATCTAAGCAGACAAAATCTGTTTTCCTATGTTTCTTGACTTTGCTGTTAGCTTTGTATATAAATTATTTGATTTTGTGTTCATTGTGTCATCCCATCGGTAATAATGCAAAAAAGAAAATATGTTTTCATTATTTTATTTTTGAGTAAAGACAATATGACTTTTACACAGAGTGCCCTATGTGTGTTAAAGTGAATAAAGATGGATATCAAAAATGCAGTAAGAAACCTTACCAAAATTTAAAAGAGGGTAATATTGTTGTAGTGGATATATCCTGAGTAATATAATATATTAATTATTCCAAATCTGCTTCAAAAAGACTCATAATTTAGAGGTCAGTGTTTGATAAAATTGGAGGTCTCATGCCATGGAATCTGCTCAAGTTTTTTTTTCACTCCAGAATCAACAGATACAGTATGTAGAATTTATACCCACCTTCTAATCATAGGGGAAATAACAGAGAAGTGGAATCAATTGTTTAAAATGGACAGAAAAGAATAGAGCTTCAAAATGAAATAATAGTAAATGGATATAAGTACTGCCATTTCAGTTGAAGTAAAAACAGGAAGAACTACTGTAGCTGGCAATGTAGCTCAGTGGAAGAGTACCTGATTAGATGTGCAAGGCCCTGAGTCATTCCCAGCACCAGTCACAAATAAAGACAAGTTCAATTTCCCTGATATGGATAATGGTATTCCCCAATCTCCTCTTAGAATACTCCATCTTAAAATTTAGGAAAATTAGATCCACTGTGTGTGTGTGTTTATATGTATGTATATGTGCATACATACATATGTCTGCACATATATATAGATATATCTGTACATATGTGAATGTATGTGGACAGCAGAGTACAAGAAGACTATAAGAATGTAACATAAGCACAGTCACATCTGCAGGCTGCGTTTGGCACAGCCCCCAGCTGCAGAAGAGGTGAGGGCAAAATGCAGCACAGCTGCTTTTCGTAAGATGTTTATGTGTAGAGAGTTGTGATTGCAGGTTCCCCCTGTTCCTGATAACTGCAATGTCATGCTGCCCCATATATAATAAACTTTCTGGAGGTAGTCAAGGTTGTTGTGTGTCTCCATCAGAGTGTCCAGCCCACCTGATCCCAGCTTTCTTCATATTTGTCTTTTGTCTTTTCTCAATCCCCTGTTGCTCCCAGTTAGGTTCCTAGGATGAGCTCATACAGGCTGAGAAAAATACATATATAATTGGCTAAAAGACATACATTATATGTGGTATCTGAGTTGGTGATAGCTAGAGAAATCCAATGAACGATGAAGTCACATTGAAAAATGTAATTCCTATTATATTTTTAGGAAATATTCTGCATTGTTTTCTAGACAAATCATGGCATTGAAAGAACAGTTGCCGTACTAAGGATAGTTTATGTAAATATTTGATTAATGCATCCAATTAAGAAGCTCATCACTTATATTTTGTTTCCCACCACCACAATATCCTTTTATTTCTTTATTTTAAGATCAAAAGTTTTAAGATAATTATTGTAATTCTTCAAATAATTAGTAACATTAGAAATAACACTTTAACAGGAATAGATAATAGAGTTTTGGAAAATTTGTGACAGGTGTTAGGATCATCATATTTTTGTGGAAACTTGAGAAGAGCACTATAGAACTTGAAGAAGTAATGTTAAATATTACTCTTGGAAATAAATGTTAACATAGGAAAGCAAACTTGATATAGCTCAGATATCCAATTAGTTAATTAAAGATTATTTTAAAAAGGTTAGATGTGACTGCCCTTGACTCACCAGAAGAAAAATTTTACTTACATATAACAAAACCCACATTTAGCAAGTGAACTCTAGGAGATCCAGTATCAAGAAGTGGAAGAATACCCAATTCATCAAGAAAATCTCAGTAATGCCATATTTTCAAAAATATGGTCAGTTTGAATTAATTGTCACTTATTATAAAATTTCCAAAATAATATGATTCAAATGTTCTTTTAAAAATGGAAATAACTTGAGCATAATTATCTTTCAAAATTGGCACAAAATAGGACTTAATGGTCAACTTTTTATGAAGCACTGGTGTGATTACTGTACTGGGTACTTCTTTGGTTCCATAGAAATTCAAAAAATAATTAAAATTATGGAGCTAACACATATGCAAGAGAAATTTCTCATTCTTAAATTGTTTCAAAAGATATAGTAAACCTTCAAATGGAGACCAGAAGAGGATTTGGGAGTACAATAATCCCAAAGATATAGTAAACTTTCAAATGGAGACCAGGAGAGGATTTGGGAGTACAATAATCAAGAATCAAGGGAATATGGATGAGATATGATAGGGTTAGCTTATGAAATTTGTGGTCTGTAAATGAATTTTATAGGATGCTTTATCCTCTCCTCCCCCCAAATAGACTTGCTTTGACAGTTTTTTCATTTTACCTTGCCAAATTTTAAATATGCTGTTCTTAAGAAGTGCTATGTGTTTATGTAAAGCTTGCTTTTGAACATGTTGTTTTTGAGAAGAGTTTAAAAAGTGAAAACATGTTTTTACTTTAAAAGTAAATAATGAGAATAAAATGTTTGCTTTTGAAAAACAGCTTGGAATAGCACTGAACAGTGCTGAAGGTCTGCGCTCAGAATCCTGGCTGTTAAGAAAAAGTAAGCGTTGAGGCCGAGTCAACCATATTATCATTAATCATTTATGGGGCATCCCTAAATCTTTCATGAAGGCTGAATAAAGTTTTCTTCGAACTGAGGCAATAGATCATGAAGATGCTTGAGTCACTTCGGGCAGATCAGAGGATCTTGACAATAGAAAATGCACTGAAGGATACAGCAGTTGTTTAAACAACGACTGACTATTTCTGATAAGGTAGTGTTGCCCAATAGCCCTGACTTTCCCCATTAGCTCAAATCCCACTTAGGTGGTTGAAAAAAAATATTGAACTTACTATGTGTGTGTATGTATGTGTGTCATGGTAATTTTCTTGGTGTTTCCAAACATTTAGTATCTAAAGCCTGAGGAGATTTATTTTTTAACTTTGAGTTAATTTTAAGAACCTAGCAATTTTTCATCAAATTATGTACCCAAGATGATGAATGCATATGTTCACTAAAATATATGCTAATAACAATAACATTCTTCATAGCTGAAGATGAAAGAAAACTCAAATATTTGTCATCAGGAAATGGATTAGCACATTGTGATACATTTCATACCATGGAATACTACAGAACAAAGCAAATCAACAAAATGGATGGATTTTTGTTTCTGAACCTCACAAACAAAATGTGGAATGAAGGTAAGCAGCCAAAAATGATATGCATGCTTTCTTACATATGAAGTTTAAAAATAAAAGGAATTTATCATGTCACAAGTGAGAATAATCATAACTGTTGGAGTGGTTAGTGAGTAGGAGGGGTTATGACGAGTTGCCACTGTGTTCTGTTTGCTAATTTCCATGTTAGTTAAACAGTTTACACTATGTAAAAAAAAATCATGAATCTTCTGACAGAGGACTAATATCCAGAATACACAAAGAAATCAAGAACTTCACAAAAAATAAGTGACAAATTTTAAAAAATGGGCAAATGATCTGAATGCTTCTTAGAAAAATGGTCAAAAATGTATGAAAACATGCCAATATGTTTAGTCACACAAGGGAAATGCAAACAAAAAAGTATTGAGATTCTATTGGACTCTAGTCAGAATACCTATTATAAAAACTAAACAAAACAAAATCACCCAAATAACAAATTCTGGCAAAGATGCAGAGAAAAAAAGAACTCTTATATGTTGTTGAGAGGATATGAATTGGGAGAGCCACTATGAAAAAGTTACATTTTCTCAAACAATTAAAAAAAATAGTACTGTAATGTGATCCAGCTATCTCATTCCTGTACCTATTACTGAAGGATCAAGGCTAGAATACATAAGAGAAGCCTGCATACCCATGTTTTCTGTGACACTATTCACAATAACCAAGTTGTGAAATACACCTATATAACCTTCAACAGGTGAATGGATAAGAAAATGTGGAATGTGGAATGTGTACACAATGGAATACTATTGATCCATAAAGAAGAATGAAACCAGGTCTGTTGCAGAAAAAATTGAATGGAATTAGAGGTCGACATGTCAAGTGACATAAGTCAGATGCAGATGGCATGTTACATATTTTCTCTCACGTGTAGAAATTAGAAATGAATGAAGGAGACAACATGAAAGCAGTAGAACTACTTTCATAGACTATTGGGGAAGCAGAAAAGGGTTGAGGAAAATATTAATAAGAGATAATCTCTTGAACGTGTGGCAGTTAATGAGCTATCTTTGCCAGATTTACATTATTATGGGACCTAGCTCTCCATTGCATAAGCTTGATCTCTAACACTCCTGATTTTCTCTACCTGACAAAAAAGGCTAGGTTGTGGCTTAGCCTGATCCACACATTCTGCTACTCCTTCCACCGGATCTGTTGCACTTAGACTCACTGAGATTGTAGCTCCCTCAGGATTATAGGGCACAGACTAATAAAGCAACAACAACAACAAAAAAAAACGAAGGAATGTTATTTTGTGGGATAGACTTGACCATAATGACACTGACAGGGACAGGTTGGACATGGTACTTCCCTGAATGTGCTTTCCCCATTTCTTCCCCACTTCCCTGCTTATTTTACATAAACTTCTTTTAAAATGAAGTTTCGTGCACTAACAGTATGGTCATGAAAACCTTAGCTCCAGCTTCCACTTGTAACATTTTCAGAAAGAGGAAAAAATTACCATCTATTTTTAAAAATGCACAGAAAAGAATTCAATAGCTAGCTGAAAAAGAAAAAATGCACATGAATATATCTGCTCCTGAGGTCAAGTACCATGGACTTGATCCACAATCTTAAATCAAGCAAATAAAAATTTGGAGGTAAATGTATAAAGCAAAGGTTTGTCAAACAGCGGCCACTGAGAATGCAAAATAACAATTCCTGAAAAGAGGGAATCACATGAGGAAAGTCCAAATGAATCCATAGTGTCTCCTGGAGAGGGTTTCCAGACTCCAAAGCTAGAAAAGTTACACAGGTAGACATGTTCCTTCAAAAAACCCAGCTTACTAACATTGATGTGATATGAAAAAAAAAATCAGACCATTAATCAAGCCTGTTGTCAAATCTTCCCACAATGGCCCTGATTTTACTGGTAGATTTCATAAAACCTAAGAAAGAAATAAAAAGTTACACGAATGTATTTAGAAATCCAAATGTGAGAAAGCATTATTAAACTTATTTTGAAGGCAACATAAACTTTATACAAACCCAAAAAAAATCACAAAAGAAGAAAATTATGGTCTAATGTCTTTCATGCGTATAAGTAAGACAATTTTCTCACAATACTAGGATTTTAATTTTGAGTATATAAAAATAATAATACACCAATGACTATTTCTTCAAAGAACATTTTCAGAGTGGTTTCAAAAACAAAAATAAACCCATCCAACTACCGTATTAACGGAATAGAGATGAAAACTTATGTAATCACTTAACAGATGAAGCAAAATCATTTGACAAAATTCAACATCAACTTATTGTATACTCAGAAAACTGGGTGCAGAAGATGTACTCAATTAAAAACAGAGGTGGAAATCATACAAATAATGTACTTTTCTGGCAATGGAAGGAGATTTTCTGGGAATTCAGGCACCATCTCATTTCCCTTTGTTTTGTTTTGGTTCTTTTTGGCAGTACTGAGGTTTGAACTCAGAGCCTCATGCTTGCCAGTCATATGCTCTACCACTTGAGTCACTCTACCATCCTAAATAATGTACTTGATGATAAAATAAAATTTGTTTTTTCTCCTAAGACCAGGAAAGGGGGAATAATGTTTGTTTTACCATTTGTATTAAACATTTTCTTGGAGGTCATAACCTGTACAGCAAGGAAAAAAAAAAAAAGGAAAAACTAAACTCTTTGAGGTGATATCATTGTTCTCATAAGAAACCTTAAGTAGTCAGAAGAACTATTACTGATGAGCAATAAGTAAAAAGGACAAAGTAGTAAATTCCAGATAATTTTCTTATAGTACTATGAAACAATTAACCTAATTATTCATGGTATCTCCAAAAACTATTTAAGGAATAAAATTAAGAAAATCTTCTATGTTGAAAACTACAAAGCACTGTTGAAATTAGGATTTGCTGAGAAACTTTCAATCTTGGATTGGAAGATTGAATATTTTAAGATGTTCTTTCTTCCAATTTGATTCATAAGAAGTCTTAGGCATTAAAACATAGGCTTGCTTGACATTCCCCTTTCAAAAAAAGAAAATATGGAAATGTAAGAGTATATAAAATTCTTTATATGAATTTTAAAAAGTAAATTTGAAGGATTCATACTATCAGATATGAAGAATTACTGTAGATATGTTTATTGACTGAGATCAACAACTTGATTGATGGAAGGGAATAGACATCTGAGAAATTGGTTTAAACTTATGCAGTCATATGATTTTCATATAAAATCCAAGTGGAAAGAGAAAGATCTGTCAAATATGATGCTTGAACCACTGGTGATCCATATGTTTTAAAGTGAAAGTTTATAATTACAAAATTATAAATTCACATGAAAGTATAAGACAACAAATACAGAGAGATATTGTGCATACTTTGATTGATAAGTTTTTCCTAAAGGAAACACTTTGTACAACTGTAGTACAATGTTACAATGAGGACATTGACATTGATATAGTCAAAATAAGAATATGGGGCTGGTGGTAGAATGTTAGCCAAGTGTGCACAAAGCCCTGGGTTCCATTCTTAGAATTTCCAAAATAAATAAAGAAATAAAGAAAGCAAGAAAGAAAGAGAGAAAGAGGGAAAGAGAGAAAGAAAACAGAGCACGCCCATCCTCATGAGGCTTAGTAATGTTGCTCTTTCAACACTACTCCTAACCCCTTTGCCCCATTCCTGTCTCTAATGCCTGGCTACCATTCTAATAAATTATTTTGGTTCTTTTTATATTTTCAATCTCCAAAGAATAAATGAACAGATTTTCACATTTCTGTGCCATTCTGTGTATTGTGTTTGCTGAGGTGCTCAGAATATTTGCCCATTTTCAAGCTGGATTCTTTTGAGTTTTTTTTTAAAGAAAAGTATATTTTATTAACTGTTCAGGTACTACCTGTCAGTCACAAATTTTGCACTTTTCTTTAGATGCATACAGAGTTTTAAAATCTTTTCTAATATTTACTGATCAAAACGGGTATAATTTTGACAGAGAATTTAATCAATTTAAAAATATTTATTCCATAATCATAATTTAAAATAACTGTGTAATTCTGGCTTAATTGCCAGATTAAGCAGTGGGTTTTAATCCAGTGGTTTTTTTTTTATTATTAGTGTATATATACACCATGGAGTCCTAATTATTCTTAAAGAACAAAATTATGTCATTTGCAAGAAAACAGATGGAAGTGGAGATCATCATATTAAGCAAATAAGCCAAACTCAGAAAGGCAAGTATCGGATATTTTCTGTTGTATAAGGATGAAATCCAGGGGTGTTAAAGAGAAATGAAAGTAGAAGAGGGACCATTAGAGAAGTGAAGGGGAATTAAAGGAAGCAGGATGGGACATAAGGGAGGGGGACACATGAAAATATCATAATGAAACATATTTTCTTGCACAATTCATGTTTGACTTAAAAAGTTCTTTTTATGTTTTTGATGCCAGTAAGTTATTATATATGTGTTTTGCAAATTCAAACCTTCTCCCAGACAAGAGATTGTCTTTCATTCTCTTAATAAATGTCTTTCACAGAGCAGAAAATTTTAATGAAGTCTAACTTATAAATTTTTCTTTCATGGATAATGCTATCGGTATATCTAGAAAGTCATCACTTACCCTAAGCATATTAGCTTATTTTTTCATTACTACAAAAAATATCTGAGACTAATTTCATAAAGAAAATAGGCCTATTTAGCTTGCAAAATAGGAAGCCATAGATGTAGGTGGGTGAAACTTGCTTTATTTGTAAAATGCCTCCAGGAAACCTAACTCAGGGTTCCATGACAAATGCCTGACAGTACCCCTTTTAAGGTTACACAACTTCTGCAACTGCCTGGATAGCTTGCTTTTCCTAAGTTGGGGATTGGGTATTGGCAATTGAGTGTGGGGTCTTCCATTAGCGGGGAGACAGTAACCTCTTGTTCCTTCAGTCCAGAGGTCCCACATCAGCTTGTCTTTCTTCCACCATCTTGCAGAGTTCTTGTGGTTGCTGCTTGCATTATTCTCAGAAGTAATATTTGTACTTAGTAGGAAAGAACAGGGAAAAATGAGTCAATATCATCCTGACTGGACCTGAGTGCAGTACATTAACTTTTGATGGAAATCCTGGTGGTTTCTTATAACCTTAGCATATCCTTGTACAATTTCATTTCCTGGTATTTACTCAAGAGAAATCGTTCAAATTGTTGTAGCACAGTGGTGATATTATCCTATAAAATACATTGGCAAATCTTGTTTTCTTTGGTAATAGAAATGTTGGTGTATTTTCTTTATTGTTCAAACTCTGCATCATGAAGCATTGTAACACACTGGAGGGTATTAAATAGGTAGTACTTTTAAAATATTCTAAATACTGGGTACAGAGTGGTTTGGTCATTTGTTGGTTGGAGGAGCATCGTTTACTTGCTTGGCAACTGCAAGTCTTCATTGGGCAACAGCTGTGGTGCTGTGGTCAGCTTTGGGTGAGAGAAAATGACCTGAACCAAGCAGACTGCTCATAAGTCCACTGGTGGGAAAATGCCTGCCAATAGCTGGCCACTAAAGCTGCCAGGAAAAGCGTTTCCTCTGCTGGTGGGCTGAAGAAGCCTACATCCTGGACCTTGGCACTTCCAAAGATCCATCCTTACCAGAAGTCAACCGATCTTGTCATCTGCAAGCTGCCTGTCCAGAGGTTGGTGAGGGAATCACCCAGGATTTCAAAATCTACCTGAGGTTTCAGAGTGCAGCTATTGGTGTGCTTCGGGAAGCTAGTGAAGTGTCCCCGGTGGGGTTGTTTGAAGATACAATCTTTGTGCCATCCATACCAAGAGAGTTACCATCATGCCCAAAGACTTACAGTTGGCTTACCAGATATGGGGAGAGAGAGTTTAAGTGAAGGCAGTTTTTATGACGTTTTGTAGTAAATTCTGTAAAATACTTTGGCTTAATTTGTGACTTTTTTTGGTAAGAAGTTGTTTATAATATGTTACATTTTTCATTCCATCTTTCACTAAGGAGGAATGTGAAAGGTGATTGTTCACAGACCTCAATGATGTAAGCACTGTGGGCTCAGGAGTGACAAGTTGCTAATAGGCAGAGGGGATGGGTGATATTTTTTGCTTCTCAAGATGCATGTTTTTGTATGTTAATGACTTGTTGGGTAGCTATTATGGTACTAGAATTGATAAATAAATTTACACCGGGTCCTTTTGCTATAAAACTGGTTTGGCCGAGGCTACTATAGGAAGGGGACTAGGAAGTAGTGAAGAGGTCTGGTAGAGATGAACCAATGTGGGTTGTAATACACATGTGCATGGAAGCAGGGAGAGGAATCTCCCCATATTGCTACCTTTATCTCAAACTAGCAAAAACACTGTCTTTCTTATTCTTATTCTTATTCTTTCTTAATCTAAGAACAAGAGGGTTGTGCCTGGAAGTGGTGGGGGAGCAGGGTGGGGTAGGTGGCTCAAATAATGTATACACATGTGAGTAAATGTAAAAATGATAAAAGAAAAAAGAAAAACAAAACTGGTTATGACTTGATCCAAGTGTTTAACAATTGGGGCTATTAAGTCTGACCATGTGTCACTGTGATAGAATGTGGGCTTTCTCAAGGGTAAAGATACTAGTCTTAACTACAGTATAACTGATAGTTTCCTTAAAAAAAAAAAAGTAAACCTGGCAGCTATAAAATATGCTATGTGCATTTATAGTAGCTGCTTTATATATTGTAGTGTCAACATTTTAAAATTAAATGTTTTGTATTTATAAGCAGTGGGGAGTCTTGTCATTAAGGTGTGTGTAATTTAGACTCTAGTTGCTTTTCTCCTAACTAGACTGCCCTTTTCATAGTAAATTGCTATGCGTATTAATTTCATGAGTAAGTTCTCATTCTACCACATGATAACTAACCCTTTAGCTGATAATTCAAATAGTAACTGGGGAGGGGTTATTTAAAAGAGCTCTAGAATAAAATAACAAGTTGTTTACACCAGCATCATCTGTTACTAATATTCTAGTTAGTGCAGTTTTCATTGTGCTGTGGTCTGTTTCATAACTAGGTTTTTTTCTTTTTTTTCCACTCCTATATGAAGAGGAAACAATACCAATGTTAATTCTTTTCCTTGTGAAGTGTAGTGTGAATGTGAATGGAGAGGAGCACAGGAGCTCCAGCTTATTGGACCTATACCAACTAAGATGGTTTTGAGTTAGGTTATATCTGGTTACTCCTCCTGGGAAAAATCCCTTTTATAGAGATGGTCTTTTAAGTGGTTTTAAAATTTATACTTAAATGGAAGTTTTTAGGTAAATTATGTATGTTGACTAACTTTACAAATACACTTGTTCATCTAAAAAATTCTTAATATTGGGATTGCATTTCTATGAGTTCAGATAACTTCTCAACAGCTAGCATTCTTGGCACTAGCAAAATAATTAGCATCACCTAAATGTAGCTTTATCAGCTGTTAGTCTGTGACAATATTTTTTTTCTAAAAATGGTGAGTAGATAATTAGAAATTAAAGTCAGGCATTAAGGGAATAACGTAATTAATTTCAAAATTATTTGCTACCTTTCTACCTTTGAAACCTCTACATTTTATGTTCTAATAAATTTGAAATAAAAAGCATTTTCTTCTTGTTAAAAATAAGTTCTCTTATAAGCAATGCTGTGGAGTTTTATGAGAGTAGTTAAAAGCTCAGTGATTTCCAAATCTTAACTGTTTTTGAAAAATATAAATGATATATTTAATTTGTGTGATTGCTAATTTCTACTTCTTGTTCTAAAAGTGGCTATTAGACAATTATGCACAAATAAAGCATAATTGATGTCTTTTAGAATGAGTTATTTTTCCAACAACTTAAAAATATGGTTATCATTACAGACCAACATGTAAGCAATTATAAGATTTATGAATCTACTGACTATCCTTTAGCATCGACTCATTTATATGTTGATGAAGCTTACTAATGTTTTGGAACAATCAAACTGACTGTTATATTACTTAAAGGAAACTACTTGCTTATTACTACACTGACATTATAGTATCATTAATTCTTAATCACTTGTAGTGACAAGGAAATATTTTTAGTCACTAAACTATTACATTATTTTGAGTAGTATATGGAAATGATCTCTCTATGGATTAATTTCTGAAATACTGCCATCTTGTGGTGTTCTTCACGGAATATCATTTATGATAGGGACTTTGGGTGAAAACAAAATTCATCCTCTAATGAGATAAATAGATCAAAGTAAATACCATGGAAACTTAGAGAATGAGAATAACATTTAGCTTAACAATTAGGAAACACCTCTTCACTATTCACCTACACGAAAAATTCTAATGCAACATCAGAAGCAGGAGAAATAATTTGGATTATTTGCCTATACACTTATTAATAGAAAACAATTCAAGGAGAAATTCAATCAATACTACATAATATTCTCTCTGAGAAAAAAATAAGCCCTCTGTTTTATTTAAGTCCAATTTACTTCCACATTGCAACTTCTCATTGAGTTTTTATAGTCTAAGACTGACACATTTCTTGGCAAATGAACATAGAGCAGTGGCTATGATTTTCTTCAACAGTTGATGGAGCCAGGTTTAATTTGCATCATGATTTGAGGTACCAGTTTCCAGGGACATGCTCTTATTTTGACATGGTTGAGATGTTTACTGTCCCAAGATCAACTAAATTACCCTATTCTATCAGCAGAAGGACATAGACATAGTTATAGACCTACACATTTTAGCTTTAAGTCTATCTTATCACTGACACAATCATTTCACTTAATTTGTTTACTTATTCCTCAATTTGACCCAAATTAAGCTTAATTCCTTCCAATATAAAGCAAAGCTACATATCCCCCACAGTTGAATTGACAGAATTTGAAGACCACCTCAAGATTTTTCAGAAGTTATTGGGAAAACTAGTTTCCTGCTGGAATTATAAGGTACAGCATATTAATTGCAATGATCAATTATGTTACTTTATGGCCTATGTTGTAAGGGTTCATTTATTAAGCAAACATTACAGAAAGATAATGAAGTTATGAAAATTTAGCTTAGCAAAAGAGTAGTTAGTTTCAATGTCTTTTGCACTCAGAGGTTGCCAGGATTTACAATAATACATGGAGAGCTTTTGATAGATTGACAAATTGTGAACATAAGAAAAATGTCTGGAGACAATTTTAAGGTCTGTTTAGACCTCCTCTGGTAACTGACGCAGAAGGAAGCATTTTCAAAATGATGCCAGAGTGTAACGCCCTTAAGCTTTGAGTTTTGAAGCAGTTTTCACAAAATAAAAGGAAAACTCCTTATGAGGCAACTTTGCCCTTGCTCTCAAGACACTCCTTTATTTTCTGCAGTGAAAATTAATGAGAGCACTACCAGTGAACTCAACCTTGTAATAATCCCTGCTTATATCTTTGCCCAGTGTTCTGTGTTTCTCTGCATCCCAGTCCAAAAAATGCAAGTGCACTTATTTTTATTATGAAACGATAGAAAACCCTCAGCATTTACTTGTAGGACTGAATCCTTGACCCTGTAACATCATCAAGCATATCACGGCCCTTCCTCATCATGTCTTCAAATGCTTAATTTCTTTTTAAAAAAAATTTTAAATTGTTTTTACATTTACTTACATTAATAGGAAGAAGTATAGTGAGTTTGAACCCATGCTGGTATGGAAAGAACAAAATATATTTATGAGTGATCTACCCTCCATAAATGTTCGTTACTTTTAGTATTTTATTTCAAAGCATCATTTGAATGTTATTCACAATGTGAAAAATAATGTTAAGAGGCATAAATTCAAGCATGACTACAGAAGATAAAATAAATAAAAATACTAATGAAATGCCACTTGAAAAGACAATTATTTTTCAAGTCAAAAATAAAACTAATACATGATATTAAACACATAATCCATATACATAGTATTAAATATATATGCAAAAAGTTATTTATTGTATTAAGTTGTTAAACTAATAAGCATGTTAATTTTGAAATATTTTAATTCTTTTCAGTGAAGTTCTTTTTGAAATATATTTATTTACCTCATAGATATTTGTACACATGTTGCCATAACATCTAAAAAATACATACATATCTACCTATACACATGTATGCATATAGATATAAATAAAACATACTTTACAGAAGTAAGTATGAATATAAAAGCAACAAGTTGCTAAAAAACTTGTATTTGACTGAAGCCTAAGCAAAAACTCAACTGTGCTATTAAATTATTGTTAAAGTTAGAGTCTAGGATGCATAGAAAAGAGTAAGAACAAAGAAATGGGACTTTAAATATACATATTTAAATTATTATCATTGTTCAAGTTTAGAAGTTTAAATTAACATGCTTGAAAATTTTTCACTTTGTAAGATACCATCTTACTTTGCTTAAACCCAAACTTGTTTAGCAAGATGTAGAAGTAAAAGAGATAAAATCATATTAATATAAAAATTTGGATACTATGTGGTTTTTATAAGATCTTCTAAGTGTAAATATTATCTCTAATGTTATATATCCAATATATGCAAAACATTGTTTAGGGCTAAAATTGTGGTCCAAGTGGTACAGTACTTTTGTAACATGCATGAATCCCTGAGTACAATTACCAGCAACTCAAAAAAAAAATGACAACAAAAAATCCCCACATTTCTTAGTGAATAGAATTTTATTTTTTATACTCATTTAACTTTGTTAAGCTTCCCATTTTTTCATTTAATTCAAGAAACATTGCAATAATTCATTCTCATATTATAGTTCTTTCCATTAATTTAGGTATCAGTGGAATAATAACAATATTAATAATACAGGTCTCTTCCCCTGACATTTTCTTCTTCTAAGACTACCATGGACTTAGTGGGGCAGGTAGAGGAACGGAGCTCTTTGGAAAGGAAGGAACACTGCTTATTGAGACTAACTTTTGATCAATTACATGTTTGTGTCCTGGCTTTGTTTCAATAGTGGATTTTTCTCTGTTGACAAATTTCTACATGTTAGAGTCTATGTTTTTATCATTTTAAATTACCTTTTCATCTTTTCCCTGAGCAGCACTTTTTTTTCAGATTTCACATCTCTTTAACACTGAATTTTTTAGTGTCTGCTTATATTTAGCATTTTTGCTCTTTTCAACTTATTCAAGTGAGAAAAATGTTATTTTATTTTGAAGAAAATAATCACAGAAATTGTCATACACAATTAGTATAGTATGTATTTAATATCATTAATAACAAATTCCAGGTTTTATAATGATGACTACTAATCCTACTGAAAATGATTAATGTTAATAAGAATAAAATGTTAAAAGAAACAGCAATATTGAACTAAATATAACTTCATTCATTCATGAATCTAAAGCAGTTTGTGAAAGTTTATTAGATATAGTAGGAAAAATGTGGCTAATATGATTTGGTTTCTAGGAAAATTGAGTATTTTTCTTTAATCACCTCTATGGCATTTCTTAGCAAAATAACATAACAACCTTGAAAGCTAAGTTGAGTTTTTGAAGATTTAAAATATTCCTATTATTGTAGCTAAATTAATTTTTCATTTTTCACCATCAATTTTTTTCCATCAACCTGGACTAACTTATATTAAAACTACAAGTCTATAAGTCCATTTATATTATCAAATGTGATATGTTTTTACTTTCATTTTCCAAGCAAAAATGGCTTATACATATCTGTGTTTGAGTTTTTTGTGTGTTTGTGTGTATATGCATGTGTATTTGTATTTGGTGAATTTATGTTTGTAAGGTATTTGGATGATTTAGAATTGGCTATCAACCTTATTCTTGTAATGAGGTTCTATTTGATCAAGATATGAAAATCCTGGAGATATTATAACAAAAAATCTTACATCAATTTCATTGTACCTAAAATTTAGAACATTCTTACAGTTATCAGAAGCAAATTAAAAGCAACAGTAATAAAATATATAAAAGTAAAATGTAAACAATCCTTAAAGGTGAACAGGAATAAAAACAGAACTATGAGTAAATAAAAATAGGATTTGAAGCACCAAATGCTGGTGAGAATGTGGGAAAAAGGAACACTTATACAGTGTTGGTGGGAATGTAAATTAGTGCAGCTACTCTGGAAATCAGTAATGAGGTTTCTCAAATTCTTAAAAATATAACTACCATATAACCCTGGGTATATATCCATAAGAAGAGCACAGCATACAAAAGAGACACCTGTACACCCATGTTTATTGCAGCACTATCAACTTATATGCCCATTAGCTGGCAATAATTTAAAAACTGTAGTAATATGTGCACAATGGATTACTTTTTAGCCATAAAAAATAATGAAATTATATCATATCATAGTAAGTGAAATAAGTCAGACTCTGAAAACCAAATATCACATCTTTCTCGTATATGTCATGAATTTAAAAGGAGGACTATTTGGGGAGGAAAACAATGCAAAGGTGAGGGGGCAAGAGGAAGGGTGATGAGGTGTGAATATACTAGAAATATATTATATGAATGTGTAAAAATAAGACAAACTAAAATTGTTTTAAAAGGGTGTAAGTGGGGATAAAAGTAATATAGGGAGTGAATATGAACAAAGTACATTAAATATCATAATGAAACTCCTTTGTACAATAAATATACACTTATAAAAATTAAAATTTTTATAAAGGGATAAATTTATTGCTCAAAATTCCCAGTGCTTTTAAACAATAAATACCGTAACCTACATTGGAGCAAATAGATCAGTGATTTTGAAGTTAAAACTGACAAAATGTCTTACAATGAAAAGTCAATGTAAAATAAGGAAAAGTGATAACAGGAAATCTGATATAAGAAAGACATCAATATGATAAAAGTTCTGAAATTTCTAGAATAAACATCTTTATGTACCTTTAATCAAGCTTTTTGGAATATCCATTTCCTGCTCCATATCTGGCAGTGTATCCATTTATGATATGTTGGGATTATTGGACAACTGCTTATCATGTTGATGAAAAAGACTTATGCCCTTTTAGTAATTAGGACTCATTTTGTAATTAAAATGTGCTGACTCATTCTCAACCATCTCTTTAATCAGACACCTCACTCAATGCTTTGTCTATTTCTTTACCTGGTGCTTGATTTGTGGTCAGGTATACTAGCACTGTCAAGAGAGATCCATTTTTTCTTTTGCTCCCTACTTCTCACTCTTCTTCCCCAGTTGACTCATTGTTTAGATCTTTTTCATTTGTCAAGGAAAAACCAAGGTGAAAGGAAATTAAAAGGACTGAATAAGTTTTTACCTTTTTATATGAATTCCTATTTTAGTTCATTATGGAACACAAATTAGCTTCTAGTTTTTTACTACAGGCTCTGTAGGAGATTTTCTATGATGAGTTTTCTGATTTGGAAGATGCACTTGGTTATGACTGTGTGCTAAGTACATGTTTCATATCTCACTCTCATGGCTCGTTGTCAAGGACCTTTTGCCTGCTGACTATCCTTTTGGGTTAGACCCTGAGTAAGACTTTGCAAGTGGCTACTTTCTGTGGAATCCACAAAGACCATGGTATAGCCACTCCCAAAGGAGGGCAAGTGGCTGTGTTGCTAGTGACGAAGCCTGAGGATATCTCAGGGAAAGAATGAGAGACCAGCTAGAGACCTCTATATCCAGTGCTTAAAGTTCTTGTCATCCTCAGAGAAAAGATTCTGAGATGAGACAAAGTAAGGAATTGAGAAGACATTTTTATTACTATGTGAAAGTAAATGGGTGTGTGGAGGCATTCTTCGAGTCGGTCAAACCTGCATGATTTTGGGTAACATATTTTTTGGCAAAACTTGATGAACAGCAGGATTATTATGAGAAAAGGAAAGGAAAATTTTTGGAATGGTTGGTTCTTTTCTGGAATAGGGTTTATTCCTCTTTTCTGTCCATATATGGACCCCGCAGAAATTATTTTGCCCTTATCCTAATTTTTTTGAAGAGATAGTATAAGCAATAATAGGAAGGAGCAAGGGTTTTTGCTGGTTGAGATAAGGATAGCTATACAGGGCATTGACTCACATTGATTTCCTGTGCGTGTGTGTTACCTTCTAGGTTAATTCTTTTTGATCTAACCTTTTCTCTAGTTCCTGGTCCCCTTCTCCTATTGGCCTCAGTTGATTTTAAGGTCTCTGCTTTAGTTTGAATATGAAATTTTGTTGAATGTCTGTATATAGTTAATTTAACAGAAGCCATAGAATTCATTAGATATTGGATAAGTAAATCTTTTTAAGAAATATCTACTTTACAGTTGCAAAAAAAAAAAAAAAAAAAGCAACAAAACCCAAAAACCCTTTGGTCCCTTTGCTCCATGTCTTTTTTCCCCTAAAGCTAAAGAATAGTTACAGCTGAAAAGCTACAGCCCTTAAATATTTGTCCATTTATTAGATAAGTTTGCATGTGTTCTCTGTATTTATAAAAAATGTCCTCAAATACTCAGTAGGAATCTATAATTCTTGACCTCCTTTCTGAGAGGTTTCTGAATCAGATGCCAGAGGAGAACTCTTATTTCCACCATATTATCTTGACAGATTTCCCAGTTGACAACAGCAACCTTGCCTTTCTGTCATAAACCTCATGATATCCAGGGTTCAATCAAATAAAATAAGATCCTCAGAATACATGATGCTTGGTGAGTTTATGTGTAGGCCCATGTGTGTGTATAAACACTCAAAAGGCACAAATCAAATTTACATTCTTTCTGCTTTTCCAGACAAGGTATTTAAAACAAGCAAGTCATTTAAATTCCTTGCCTTTGTCACCCCAGAATTCTGTATTCTTTCAAACCACTTATTTAACTAAAGTCCCAAGGGTTAGAAGACTGCCAAAAGTATAGTATTTCTGGCTCATGGACCAAGGATAATTCCCCAAATGTAGAATGTATTGCAAATCGTTTATTACAAACATGAAGGTACTGAAACTTCATACACTGTAAAGCGAACTGAAATCCAGTACATTCCAAGGTAAGCATTGCAGCTTCAGCTGTAGCAGACAGCAAGCTGCTGTGGGCACAATTGTAATGAGCATATCAGAAAGAGTTGATTCTAGCTATTTTCTATTGGCTGTCAACAGTACCTATTCAACAGAGCTCTCTGTTTTAGTAGAAAAGTTAATCATTTGAATTCATTGAATATTCAAATAACTGCATTATTATCATATAAATATACTCTTCCCTCCAAGAGTATTTATTCTGGATAATAAGAAGACAGTAGAAAAATCTTTGTTACTTTTACAAGGTCATTGAGAATATATTAATTATGCATTTTGGGGAGTCCTAATATGTGATTGTTTGCTGTTGAAGTGATGGGTGAAAACACAAATGAGGATATTTTGGAAAATTATTGTAATGCATTGGTCCTTAGAAATCTCAGTGACTAAAGAGATTAATCAACCACAAAGCAACTACATTCACACACCAAATAATTTCTCTAGCTGTTTTATTTCATAATTGTTTGTTGTCTCTCTCTAGTTGCTAATGGCAGGACATCCAATTCACACCAGCTACATCAATAACACAATTCATTATCATGCTTACCAAAGAATTCTAAACATAATTGCACTTCAAGCGAAGCTAATGTTACACTCAACAATAGCTAGGATCCATTTTCTTGATCATAGCTAGGATCCATTTTCTTAATCTCTTGACATACCTGCCTAAGTGACTCTACTATCAGAGTCTACATAGCTACTACTTATAAAACCAGTAAAAATAGCAAAATCTATATTTTCTGGAAACTCTTGACAAAAGGCTTTAGATTTAAATTTGTTGGAGTAAGTTAGTCCTCAGGTCCATGTGATGGTTCATGAGAGGAAGGTTAGAGTTTTGTGGGCCCAGTACTACATTGTGCTGGCCCTTCTTTGAAGTTCCTTCCTGAAATCACAGCTTGAATTAGAAGAAAATGAGGGATATTTCACTAAATGGAAATTAGGTACTTTCACCATAAGAAGTTAGTAAGTAGAATAAGTCTATGTGCAATAATAACCAATAAGCCCCAAAGAATTACATAGGAACCACACTTTTTGATTGACTGCATTAACATTCCATCGTAATGCAATGCATCCTATTGCATCAATGGAAGTTAGATTTCATTCCAAAAGAAATTTTAATAACCTTATCCAGTCATAATATCATGCTTCAAATCTAGAGAATTTGGCAATATTCAATTCAGATGCAAGTAATTGACATCTAATATGATAGCTTACAGTTAAGACATATTTACTTAGCTATAAAATGTCATAAACAAGTATAAGAGAAAATAAAAGGATAACCTATTTGAGACAGAGGCTGGAAAACATCATTTTTATTAATTCATAAAAAAAATACACACACACACACACACACACACACACCCTAAATTATAGAAGATAAAGGCCTACCTCTGCTAGAAGTGAACAATTTTTTTGCTGTTATTTTGTTTTGTAATTTTGTATCACCTCTACTGCCTTATTTGCTCTTAGCCATCTAGAGCATATTGGAGATAAACCTGCAGAAACATTTCCAGTCTTCAAGGTGTAATCCTTAGCACCAATAACCTCTAAGCATGGTTTAGGTGGGCACTCAAGGAATAGCCTAAGACTTGTTAGTATAGATCTGAAGACAAGACTACAAAATATAACTTTCCTAAACTTGTCAAAATATAATTTATTCTTCTTTAGATCAACTCCCTTATCTGCTTTGATTTAAATTTAAAGTCCAATAAGCAATGGTGGAGATCTTGCCTACTTTTTACTCCTTGGATGTAATTTTCTTCTGCAGGGCAGAACAGGTCCTGCATGGTGTGGGGGTGTTGGTACCAGTGGGAGGGGGAGGAGGTGGAGAAATGGTGAAAGAGGATGAAAATGGTTCAATACTGTGTACACATTTATGTAAATGGAAAAATGGTACCTGTTGAAACTATTCCAGGAGTGGGGGGAAAGGAGGTATAAGAGAATTGTGAAGGGGTGAATTTAAATATGATATAAATGATATATTGTAAGAACCTTTGTAAATGCCACAATGTACCCCCTACCCAGCACAACAATAAAATCAATAAATTTTAAAAAGTTCTCTTTCTAATCAATTAGCTTCTGTGTTGTTTGTCCTCTTAGTATTCAGGCCATGGTTTCCATTTGACCTACTGGCTCCTTCTAAACCTCACCATGTGGGAAGTTAAAAATAATTGCCTGGTGTGATATGAAGAGGAAAAGTCTGGAAACGTCTTACGAAGTTAAGCAAAAATTTATGAGAAGAGATACATTTAAATAAGCCCTGAAAAATCTAGCTTTTTTCATATAACACTGAAATAAATTTTGTAGACTTATCTTTTTGTTTTTTTAGATGTTTTTTACTGTTGTGCTGGAGGTACATTGTGGCAATGACAAAAGTTCTTAAATTGTGTCAAATATACTTGAATTCTTCCCTTCCATCACTCACTTTAACCTCCCTTCCACCTTCCTGGAATAGTCTTAACAGGTCTTGTTTTTCCATTTACAAACATGTGTACACACTATTTGGACAATATTCGTCCTCCTACTCCATTTCCCCACATCCTCCCACCTCCCACTGGAACCAGCCTCACAGAAAGGACATATTCTGCCCTCCTGTTCTTTGTTCTTGTAAAAAAGGAAAAAAAAATGACATTTTTGCTTGTTTAAGATAATTATGAAGGGAGCTTTCTTGTGACATTTCCACATACATGTTTTATAACCCCAATTTCTCTATTTTTTTTTTCTTTTTACCTTAGTCCCCTTCTTAGAGCGATTTCAACTGGTTTAAAAATTCTATATTCATTCTTGTATAGGGAGTGCATCAATCATATTCACCTTCTTAATTTCCTTCATTTACTCTACCCTTCTCATATGTGACCTGCCCTTAGTGTAACCTGTTTTTCACAATATGGCTATATTTGAGTTAGGTCTATCTTCCACATATGAGAGAAAACATGTAGCCTTTGACCTGAACCTGGCCAGCTTCACTTAAGATGATCTCCAGTTCCATCCATTTTCCTGAGAATGACAAAATTTCAATCTTCTTTGTGGTTGAGTAAAATTCTATCATGTATAAAAACCACATTTTCTTAATCCATTCATCAGTAGTAGGACATCTTGGCTGTTTCCATAGCTTGGCTGTTATGAATAGTGCTGGAATGAACATTTGCCTTTGTTGTAACCTGGCTTACATTCCTTCAGGTATATACCTAGGAGTGGTATTGCTGGATCATGTGACAGATCTATTTTTAGTTTTTTAAGGAGCCTCCATACTGTTTTCCATAGTAAGCATACTAGCTTACATTTTGATCAGCAGTGTGTAAGGGTTCTTTTTTCCCACATCCTCAACATTTGTTTTTGGTGGTGTTTATGATGGTAGCTATCCTAACAAGAATGAAGTAGAATCTTAATGTGGTTTTGATTTGTATTTTCTTTATGGTCAGGGATGTTGAGCATTTCTTCGTGTGTCTTTTGGCCATTTGGACAGAATTCTTTCTTTGAGAAAGCTCTGTTCAGTTCATTGATTTTGGAGGGAATCTAATTTTTTGAGCTCCCTGTATATTTTGCTTATTAATACCTTGTCAGATATGTAGCTGCCAAAGATTCTTTCCCATTCTCTTGGCAGGCTTTTCAATTTGATGACCACTTGTTTTGTTGTGCAGTAGCTTTTTAATTTCATGTAATACCATTCATCAATCCTTTATCTTAGTTGCTGAGCCTTTTGGGTTCTGTTTTGGAAGTCATTGCCTATGCCTGTTGCTTCCAGTGTATTCCCTGCTCTTTCCTGCACTAGCTTCAAAGCTTCCAGTCTTATATTAAAGTCCTTAATCTACTTTGAATTGATACTTGTACAGTGTGAAAGACATGGATCTAGTTTCAGTTTTTTGGCATGCAGATATCTAGTTTTCCAGCAGCATTTGTTGAAAAGGTTATCTTTTTTTCCATTGTATGTTTTTGGCGCCTTTGTCAAAAATCACGTGGGTATAGCTACATGTATTCTTATCTGGGGCTTTTATTCTGTTTCTGTTCCCTGGTTTTCACATCTATTTTTGTGCTAGTACCATGTTGTTTATATTGCTATGTCTCTGTAGTATAGTTTGAAGTTTTGTGATACCTCCAGTGTTGCTCTTTTTTCTGGGTACTCATGGTCTTTTGGGCTTCCAAATGAACTTTAGGGTTGATTTTTCAATCTCTTTGATGAATGTCTTTGGACTTTTGATGGGGGATTGCATTGAATATACATTGCTTTTGGTAATATAGCCATTTGCACAATATTGAGTCTACCAATCCATGAGCATGGGTGATCTTTCCATCTTCTGTAATCTTTGATTTCTTTCTCAATGGTTTATACTTTTCCTTGTAGAGGTCCTTTACATCCTTTGTTAAGTTTATTCCTAGGTATTTTATTTTTTGAGGCCATTATAAATGGAATTTGTTTCCCTATATTCTTTCTCAGTCTGCACATTGTTAGTACAGAGAAAGACTACTGATTTTTAAAATTCATTTTGTATCCTGCTTCTTTGCTATAGCTGTGTATGATGTCTAAGAGTTTTTTTTGGTTAAGTTTTTCAGGTCTTTTAGGTATAAGATCATGTCATCTGTAAAAAAGAGATAGTTTGACTTCTTCCTTTCCAATTTGTATTCCTTTTATTTTTTATTTATTGCTATGGCTAGGAATTCCAAGGCTATGCTGACTAGGAGTGGAGAGAGTTGGAACCCTTGTCTTATCCTTAACTGTAGAGGAAATGGTTTCAATGTTTTCCCATTATATTCGATGTTGGCTATAAGCTTGTCATCTATAGGCTTTGTTATGTTGAGGCATTCCTTCTATTCCTAGTTTCATCAGAGCTTTTATCATGACAGGATGTTGAATTTTGTC